>NC_056737.1:1076093259-1076305458 GCF_019279795.1 Protopterus annectens
GACGTGGTCCTTCCTAACATGGGCAACTGTTGCTCTGCACCAATAGTCAACACCTCACTTATTGAACACAAAGTAATCACCTTTAGAAATCCACAGCCATGCTACCCCCACTACACAGTTATCCACCATGAAAAGCTTTTCCAAAGCTAATTATGGAATCATAAAAGCAGAGGTGACTAACCTCATAGCAGCCATGCAAATGGAGACTAGTTACATGTCAGCTGAATCAAACACCAATGCAGTATGAACACGTACACAAATGCATGGATACCGCCTTACCCAATACAACCAGGTCCTGTCCGGTGATGTATTGCCACCCACTGTATGTGAATCTATAGGCCACCACCTCTGTAATGTCCCCTCACAAAGGCAAGGAAATGGGGCAAGGCATTCTTTAAGGAATGTCCCATATGTCAGAACTAGCAGCAGTGTCCAGGCACAATACAATGTGGGCACCTACATAGTGGTATGGCCTTAGCAATACCTGACATCTGCACATCTGTACAGAGAACAGACAGAAAGTAGATAGCCAACAAGTTATGCATTAGGATGAATGTAATGAAGGATAGAAGTCTGAAACTGAAAGGTATGCCGTTACTACATGACAGCAGTCCCCAAAGACTTGCCAAAGAACATAGTAGTCAATAGTTAATATCAACATATCAGATCAATAGCCAATAGGAGATACATATAAACATACAGCTCAAACACCAAGAACAAGATACTCAGTACTCAAAGTCCAGCTTTGATGGTGTAGCTTAGCTGGTGCTGTTGCTGGTGCTGGTGCTTAGTTGATGCAAGCATGACTGCATATAACTTGGGATACTACCCATGTATGACACAAATCCAAAGAGAACAGATTGTGGTACTACCCATGTATAGCCAGGAGTCCCCTACAGTATACTCATACCCCTTGCTATTGTAATGACAACAAATAGAAGCATTTTATGTACAGGGAATTAACATTAATCAAAATTAAAATTAATTAAATTTTATCAGTCTGGAATGTGATCAGTGGTTACCAAAGCTAGGCTATGCTTAGCAGGTGTAACCATTTCTTAAATATAAATGCTAAGCAGATTTGCACACTGAAAAGTGAAGCCTACACACTGTAAGCACCTATACGTTTAACCGTACGTTAGCACCGCTTCCAGTCAGGCAGACCCGTGCAAACCCGCTTAAAGCTGCTCAAAACTACCTTAATCACTCTGTATTCAACAGTCCTTGTTCTGCCTAGAAACAAACTAAACAGCTCTTGAACCCACAACCCTCTAGATTACAGTCACAGTACTTAACCACTAAGCCATCTGAACTCTAAACATATTTGTTGCTTTTTCAAATATATCATTCAGTCACATACTGCATAGTATTAAACAACTGGTTTGGCTACTACAATTGTTTACTACTTGTTAGTAAAAATAGTGTTGAATCAGTCATGTTTTTATATCTAAATATACACATATCAGATAAATATGGTGGGATACATCTGAAAAGGAATATACAACACTCATGGTTACACATAAGAAGGATATGTGTGTGTGTGTGTGTGTGTGTGTGTGTGTGTGTGTGTGTGATATATATATATATATATATATATACATATATATATATATATATATATATATATATATATATATATATATACATACATGTACATACACACATATATATATATATATATATATATATATATATATATATATATATATATATATATATATATATATATATATATATATAGTTCTATAACATGTAGTTGAGTCATACCTCAGCACCATAACTCTCAACCTCTTAGTGTCTTAGTGCAAGGGAACGCAAGTATTGCAGTTATAAATACAGAATATTGCTACAGTAACAGGGGTTGTGTTAACATACATGTTGTGAAGGAAGGCTCTTCTGAAACTGACATGTATGCCATCAGTTGCTAACAGACATCATAAAATCATCATAGTGAAGTACCACACAAATCACAGTAATGATCCTGTGGAATGCAGCACAAATATGAGCAGTAAACGTGGACAGTCTGAAACAATCTGGTCAGTCGAGAGGTATACACAGAACTCCTTAGTGCAAGAAATGTGGACCAAGCCTGACAAAGGGGATGTTTGAAAATGAGGATGTATCACAAATACTGGAGTAGATAAGCTCACACAGTTGATGCATTCACACCCTCCTGTCTGTCCTAACACATATTAACTGGAGGAGCAGAGGTCCCAGGCCCACATACTTCCTACTAGTTAGTGATATACATCCTCACAGCATCCCACTGCCTTGTCAGAAATATACAACACTTGTGGTGGCCAGGCAGCAGTACATCTGACAAATATCTGGACATAACATCACACTAGGGAAAATATACTGAGCTGCTAGTCATGTCACCAAGCACTGTCTAAACTACAGGCAGGCTGCCACAACACTAACCCAATTTACCTATGGGTGAATACACATGTAATTGCAAATATAGCAGGAACTACAGGCATGTAACAGCACAGAGTAACAGACACTAGTGTGAAAGTGCATACCCACAACCAATCCCAACACAGTCACAGTCACATATGGTAAGCCTAATTAATAGTACAGTATATGGACTGTGTGAACAAAATCCATCATCATATTTGCCAGTCACACACTAACCCTACATATACTGGCCCAATTCACAGTGTAGTCTGATGCCTAACTCTGGTATGGGACATGTCTCAGTCTAGCCCTACAAACATATAAGCTGATAGGGTACCAGAAACTGGAGCAGCATGCAACAGCAAATAGAACAGGACCAAGAACACTGACATCTATCCCAGTCTGTACACAGGCCAAATAAAATATTCACAATACACTGCTACACAATACTGACACTCTGTCAACAATCACCATAAATACACAGACCTCACTACTGTACAGACTACAACAGAATGTCCAGGTTTTGTCCTGAAATATAAGGCCTCCTATACATAGCATGTCTGGCAGTCTGATATATCAATGGCTTGATATCAAGAATGATGTCAGTAAATAATGCTATACTGTACATATCCACCTCTCACTGCATGACATATGGACAAAAGCTGACAGACTCGGGGGACAGAGGCACAAACACAGGGCAGTATTGACATATTGCTGTGATAAATTGAGAAAATTGCTGGTGTAACAGGGCTTGTTGTGACATATCTCTTCTGAGGGATATGAAGTCATTAACACACATAGATGTTACCATTTACTGACTGCAATCACTAGAGTATGCTACTGCATTTATAAAGACAGAAAATGTGTGAGTAACACACCACATGTAAGACTCCAAACTTTGGCAAGTCTGTAGATAGCCCTACAGGTGAGAATTTTCTCAACCACATAACACTGTCATGCCAGACTTTAAATCATGCAGAACAGCCATATCCACACAAACCCTGTTAAACCATTACTTCAAATGTAGAACAGCAATACTTACATTCTGTCCCCATGTCTGGAACATCCCCCTCCAGTTTGTTGGCCTGTCTCCATGGTGTTTGTTGTAAGAGGTATTTCCAACTACCCTCTGTAATCCTGTTTGTCAGACAGCCACATGAAGTCCTGCTCACAGTTGAAGGAAAAGGGCCAACACCCACATGAAGTGCTTAGTTATAGGAGTATGTTTCCATGCAATTGGCTATAGCAATGATACTACAGCTGTTCCACATGCAATTAGCAAGTGGGGGACTCCAATTTGTGGACAGGCAATCAGCTGATCATGAGCATTACCTACAAAAGTCAAGTTGCTGCCTATGCAAAACAGATGTATTTTTCCACGAGTCTATATCACAATCTCGAAAGGACAAAACCTTGAACGCTCATATGAGTGAAAATGGTGGACATTGAAGGGGGTCTCTTGGGATCACGGTACAGTGGGGATTGGTATATTTGCCCTTACTGTGGTGCAATCTCAGAGTTGGAATATATAGTTAGCGGGGGTGTGTGGGGCGAGCAGCCTCCCACAATAACGAGTTTGATGTTTTCCGTTTTCACTCAGATGAGCGTTCGCAGTTTTGTCCTTTCAAAATTCTAATATAGACCCATTTTTCCACATCTACCAGACAGGGAGAGAGAGAAAGTGACAGAGAGAGAGAGAGAGAGAAAGAAAGGAAGAGAGAAAGAGCCAAGCATATTTGTGTATGATCTGTGGGTGGAAAGTGGTCTCTGGGTATTATAATGGTTGCCTATATTGCTCACTAATCCATACTGTCACATAATTATTGCACATGGCAGTAGACATTTATGGCTTTGGATTGTCTACAACAACCTCTACAGTGTTTGACAACTGTTTGCATTGTAATGTGGACATTGGGACATATAGGTCCTCAATATAATAATGTAGCAAAACCCACACCACAATGTATTCTGTCATTACACAGTCACCCAACACCCACACAGGATATTGATGACACACACACAGTTGCCACTATGGAGTTTCGACCCCTACCTAGCTATGTACAGCTATTACAGTGCTACACATTTATCACAAGCGCCACAGAGTGTACATGTTAGAAAGCTGTCCAAAGGTATCTTTGAAGGTGAGTGACATCAGCAGCAGTGCTAAAGGATGGGTAAGGGAAGTGTAGTAAGTGTGAATGTTCACAAAATCCAATCAGGTATCAGCAAAGGGGGACACACCCTCTCACACAAACACACACATTATCACTGTTGCCAGGACCAGGATTATAACCCCTACCTAATTAGTTTGTTACACTATGGTATTATGCAGTTATCACAAGTGCCATGGAGCTTATATATTAGATAGCTGTCCAAAGGTATCTTTGAAGGTGAGTGACATCAGCAGCAGTGCTAAAGGAGGGGTAAGGTAAGTGTGACTGTCCACAAAATCAGGTGTCAACAAAGACACACACACTCTCTCACACAAACACACACATTATCACTGTTGCCAGGACCAGGATTAGAGCCTCTACCTAACTAGTTTGCTACACTAGTGTATTACACAGTTATCTCAAGCACCACAGAGCTTACATGGAGCGAAAGCTGTCCAAAGGTATCTTTGAAGGTGAGTGACATCACCAGCAGTGTTAAAGGAGGGCTAAGGGAAGTGGAGTAAGTGTGAATGTCCACAAAATCAGTTGTCAACAAAGACACATACACACTCTCTCTCTCTCTCTCTCTCTCACACAAACACACACATTATCACAGTTGTCAAGACCAGGATTAGAACTCCTACCCAACTACTTTGCTACACTACAGTATTACACACTGATCGCAAGTGCCATGTAGCTTATAGGGGTGAGATTTGGCCAAATGTTATTTCAAGGTGACTGACATCAGCAGCCATGCTAAAGTAGGGCAATGAGAGGTGTAGTGAGTGTAAATGGCCTCAAACTCTTTCACCTCCACACATACACACAATTTACCAGTTGCCCTGCATAGGATTAGAACTCCTACCTAACTAGTTTACTACACTACAGTATTATACACTTATCATGAGCACCACATAGATTATAGGGCTGAGACTTGGCTGAAGGGTTATTTCAAGGTGACTGACATCAGCAGGCATGTTAAAGTAGGGCAATGTGAGGTGTAGAGAGTATGAATGGCCTCAAAATCATTCACACACACACACCCACACACACACACACACACACACACATACACACACACACACACACACACACACACAGTTCAACAGTGCTAACATGGGCAATGGGAAGTGAAGTGTGTGTGAATGGGCCATAAATAATTCCTCTGGAAACACACACACGCACACACACACACACACACACACACACACACACACACACACACACACACACACACTGTCACACACAACTTTACATTTAACAGGACTGAGTATACAAATGCTACATGAATACTGATTTGTACTATCGTGTTACACAGTTATCACAAGCACCCCAGACACTATAGGACTGAGGGCTACCAGAAGGAATGTCTCCAGTGACTGACATCAGCACATCATGTGATATTAGCCAATTGGATGTATAGTGGGTGGAACAGGCCTCATAATGGAATTCTCTCTGTCACTGTCTGTCTCTCTCTTCCCCACATCTCTGTGTGTATGTTTGACATATTATAGTGTGTCAGTCTTGAATATGTGTGAGTATTCCTATCCAACATGTGTGTGAAGCATAAATGGTGTACAATTTGGTGTGTGTGCACAGAAATCTGCGAATGACAGATATGTATAGTCCACTGTGTTGTCAGACATGGACTTCATTTCTCTAAGTGTAGGAGCATGCCTAGTATGACCTTTTGTATTGAGTGTGTGAATCCATTCCAGGTAGGGTTGTACTCCAGTCCAGGGTATGGTGTTCTACACCTGCAGGTAGCAACCTGTTTCTGCAGGATATCTGTAGATAGGTCGACAATATGGAGTCACAATGGGTGACAGATAGGGGGATACTGTAACTATTGCGGTCTGTGCTGCTTGTGTTACATGGTTAGTATTAGCAGAGATATTCAGACATATGTACTGTTTTACACTGTGATGTATTATGTCATCAACTGCTGACAGATATAATTATTTGCTCACAGTTATTTCCTGGGAAATACAAGATGAATGAAGGTGAGTACAGTATTGTGGTCCGAAGCCTACACATTCTTGCACACTCATGCCATCCTGGAGGGGTAGCTGCAGACACTTGCTGATAGGTCTGTGTAAATGGTCCAGCACCTTGGTACTATGGTGGCTGAGGATCCTCTTCTTGTACATATATCGACTTAACAGAATAGCCATATCCTGCTGTGGCCATACTTCTCAGCTGTACAGATTCAACCAGTTTAGCCAGAGGCAGGGCTCATATATCTGGTCAGTTCCCCTTCACATTGTGGTTTATGAGCAGGTTTGTAGCCACCCATTACTGGGTTTGCAGGCAGGGTAGTATGGGCACACATCAGTGTTTCAGACTTCATACATACTCCATGATGTCCATGCTTCTACACCCCCCACTCTGTTATTCTATCTTCTTCCTAACATTATGTGAGCGATATCTGAGAAGTATCCCTATAGTTGGCCCTTCATCTCAGTGGTATTTAAGGATTGGTCCATAGTTCATGCAGTAGGACATGGGGGGCAGGCTACTGGGATTTGTCAACATGGCCTTGCATTTGTGTTCTGTTGACTGTTAGGTTGTTAGTTGGGACCCCATGAGATACCATACATTGGCACTATGGGCGAGGCACAGGCCTTTGACAGAGGACTGTAGGCCATTTGGTAGTGATACAGGCCATCTGTAGCAGGCCAGTGCATTCTGTCACTCCTACATTCCCAGGCTGTGAGCCAGTGGATTCCCCTGGGGTGACAGGTTAACTGTGCAAGGTGTTAATGGCAATAGTTTCTGTCCATATTGATCCAACAGTCTGGATGCAGGCACAGTGCTGCTTACAGCTAGGGACACACCTGCATAGGACACCTCTTCATCATGCTGCATTCTGTTGGTATTCCCATACAGAAGTGGGGTCATACTGTACTCATTCTCAACAGCAAGAATATGACCTGTGATAAACCTGTGACTGATGGTGGGGTATGCTGAGTGCATGTGTGACATGGAAGCTACTTTCAGCTGACTCACAGATATACATGGGACATTCTCCTTATGCTGGCTTATGCGGGGACATCAGCAGTTTCTCAGTATTTCATAACTGTGTCTTTTGTGGTCTGCCAGCGATTGGCCAGACTACATCAGTATTCCATACTACACAGACAACTAATGTGCTACTAACCTGTATGTACAATTTCAAAGGTGTGTGCAGTTGACAGTTACATTTTATGCACTCTGTCTAGGGTACTTCCATCTGTGTACTGTGTGTATGTATGGGCCCACATTCATGGCATATCCATCTTTCAGACGGTGACAGATATTGACATCTGGACAGTGAGTATGGATGACTGCTGACATGGGTATTGCTGAGAAGCATTGCGGTTGGCACTGCAGTTGTCAAAACATGGCCCTGTCAGCCACAGTACTGCCCATAGGCCACCAAGACACAACTCTCCATGCCTACAGGTTGACCACTTCCAGACAATATTGAACACACAACAACCTAACACACAGACCCCTGCATATTGTACACATGCAACAATCTATCCTGTAGATTGGGCCAGTTCTGGTAATCTGTGCTCCACTGATATTACTCCTCACACTTACATGTTACTGCATTTCTACATAGGATTGTGGGGGGGCACACCTGATAACTTTAAATATGTACTATGACTGTACTGGTATTTCAGATACTCTGTTGGCCTCCATTTCATATTGCATTCTGACCTATCATGCAGACTGGAGGCATATCAGTGGAGTACAGATCTTAGGTTTTATTGACCTACATTTCAGTTTCAGACTTCTTACTCTTCAGAACTAACATACAACTGCCAGACCTGTTGTAGTCTGTCTGTGTAGGTCTGGAGGGGGGCTGTTCACCATTGCCATCAATTGGAGGCCTTAGCCCAGCCTTTTTTTATGGTCATTTACACCTGTCCTGCTGGCTGAGGCTGGTGGTGGGCATGTGAGCCTCACTGACATGCATATATGTGTGTGTCCTATGGACACACATTTGGGCCACCACATGTCCTGCAGTGGGATTTGTCACCTTGTCTAGTACTGCCTACTTTGCTGATGCCAGTATTTGTTATGGATTTCATGCTGCCCATATAGGTGTCTACTATCTCCTGCCATCCCATTCAGCCACCCGATTCCCTTGCATGCTCATATCCATACCAAAGACACAACTATCAGAACACACTACTCCATTCAGTAATTGATATGAAGAGTGACTTACCTTGTGGCTGGGCCAGTATTGAGGATAGTGCTGGAGGGCTGACTATGTTGAATGCACATAGTACACTCCCTATACATGGTAAAGCATAGATGGTGTCATGCTTGGAATCCCTTTTACTGCATGTGCGAGTCAGAGAGAGGTGTCATTACCTGGGTCCCCACCATGTCAGTGTATGTGCTATGCTTTGCATCTTTGCCAAGGCCTGGGCATACTGGACACAATTCTTTCTGCCTACATGGGCAGGCTCTGATAGTTCCTCCTCCAAGTCACTCTCTGCTTATGATGGCCTTGGCAATGTGTGGCCTTGCCCCGTGCTGTTAATTCTGCAGCTGTTTCCACAAGGTCATACTGTGTAGCATGGCACATACTATGAACATTTGTGTACATGTAGCTGGAGAATACTGGAAGGGTCCACTGGATATGTCCAGGCAGTGGAACTGTGACTTGAGCATCCCAAACACAAGCTCTATTATGATTCTGATTTGTGTGTGTGCCTCATTATGGAGTTCTTGTTCAGGTGTGTGTGCATTTCTGTGGGGTGTCATCAGCCACAGCTCCAGTGCGTAGCCAGCATCCCCCACCAGGTGGCCATATGGGATGTCCCCATTGTCAAATGAGTGGTACAGCTGTGCATATGCCAGATATGGGAGTCATGACAGCTTCCACGGCTGCCACCACACACATTCAAGATAATGCCCTAAGCATTGCACGTGACCTGGCAGTTGATGGAGGAGAAGCCCTTACAGTTTATACAGACCCTACCCTGCTCACCGGGTGGTGATTTGATGTGTATGTGCGTGCAGTCTATAGCACCCACTACCTCAGGGTGTTCTGCTAATTGGTGGAAGAGATGCATATTGCTAATCAATGCCTCATGGGTGTTAAGGAAATGTATGTGCTCACCGGCATGTGCTGACATGGCATCGAGGAACTGATGGAGTACCCTGGATGCTGATGCCTGTGTGATCCCCATGATATCCCCAGTTGCCCTTTGGAAGATACCTGTGGCTAGTATTCTTAAGCCTACAAATACCTTGGTATTCACTGGGATGGGATCTCCTCTGTTGGCTCTGTGTGTGAGGCTGGGCCAGCACAACTCAGCAATTTGCTGTAGAATGTCCCTGTCCACCTAATAGTGCTCCACTATCTCCAGCTCATGTAGCCCCTGGTAGGGTACCCTGGGTCTGTACACTCTTCTCTTCCCCCTCACTGTGGGCTGGTCATCAGCATTCACATCCCTACCAGCCTCAGCCTCTTGCACATATTGATGTTTGAGAGTGACAGCAGCCCTTAACATTTTGTTAGTTTTGTCAGGTAAAAGTTCCCTGTCTGTTTACACCAGTGGTGCAGAGTCTGTGGGAAAAAAACAGACTGAAAGGTGTTTGAATGCTTTATAGTAGTGTGCTGTGCTGGGCTGGGCTGTTGCCAGTGTAATTGGCTGATTCTGATACATTTCACCTGCCAGCTATGCTAGTTCTCCTTGATTGCCTTCCTACTGCTGTTATCCCATCTCATTGCCTTCCTGTTTAAGCCCTGAGGTGCACCACACATACCCAGTGCTCAGATGTGAACAGAGCTGCTATTTCCTGTTTTTTTTTTTTTTTGTTTAAAACCCAGTGCGCAGCACGCACACCCGTTTAGCAATGCTAACACTGCTAGGCAGCCTCGGACACATCTCCTTCCTTAGCTTTGCTTAGCTAAGAGCAAACACAGGCCACACAGTTCCAATAAGCTTATAGCATGCATGACACTCCCTCTTATGAGGTCATCCACCTCTTAGACTTATACAGTGGTGTTGCTGCACCTACACAGTTGGGTGCAAGCTAACACTGAGAGGAAATCTGTGATTCACTATCAATCCCTTCATTTGCATAAACCAGAATGAGCCTTCCCCATTAGCAACCACTATTCCCTGGTATTGTTGTCTTATTCATGCCATTGACTATTATGGCAAAATGCTGATTTAGGTTTAAAAGCTTATTTCCCCCTTTTTTCTTATTTTCGGGCCGATCCCATTTGCTCACCACTGCCCTAAGCTTAAACGGCTGAGATTGGCCAAAAAAAATTGTTTTTTTATAAATTTGCAGCTATTTTTCATGCCAATGGCTATATATTTGGCTATTGGCATGTCTACTACATTGAATACATGCTTTCTTTCAAGCTGTCATGCCTCTGTTTTGTAATTTGCAGAAATGTATTCGTTTACTGACCAACACAGAATCTGAGGACATGAATGTGGGTCCTGCACAGATGCCTGCCTGCTTTCTGGATTGCTATTTCACCTCATTTGCATGTTTTTCACCAGCAAATGAGGTAATTAGCATATAGCAGTTGTGTCCATGTGGGAATAGTGTAGGCTCACTCGAGCATGTCTCGGGGGCTCATTCCTTGATCGTTCTGTGGCCATATTGCATGCAACAGCTCTTGCACTATTCAGGCACTCCATGCAGAGCTTGCTGAATCCAGGGGGGGGGGGGGGTACAATGTATTTTACTGGATACATCAGAAGTTATATTTCATTGTTTGCCAGCATTTAAGTAATTACTTTTTGTTGCTAACTTACTTAAAGCATCAAGTTTGTTTTATGTGAGCATTGATGAAAGTTAGTGCATTTTGATTATCAGTGCATCCCTCTTCCCCCCATTTCCTACATATAAGGATTTTCTTATCTGTCATTTCTTATTATAAAATGAGTAAAATTATAGGTTAAAAACAATAAATTCACTTATTTTGATTAATGATTACAAGTTCCCTTTCCATATTCAGAAAGTTTTTAGATTTAAATGGCAACATTCTATTTTGTATAATCAGCAAAGGTTAAACTGAGTGATTATTGTCAATTCAATACTATTTGTTCAGAATGTGATTGTTACATTCTGTGACATTCCTAGTTCAGGCTTCTGTTGTTTCCCTTGAACATCTTTGTCAGTTTGATGTCATGTATAAAACATTAGTTACCTTGTTAACAGCTTAAGTATTATGTATGGTCAAGACGGGTTACAAAACCACAATTCAAGTTAAAGCAATTATATGACTTGTTATGCACATGTGCTTATATAATAAAATCATCATGCTTCCCCTTGATGTTCAATGTAGTTTATGTCATTTATGACAAGTTAAGACAGTAGTGTTATTATACACAAGAGCATGTTATTAAACTGAGTGTCTATTGTCAGTTTAATACTATTTGTTCAGAGTATGATTTTTGCATTCTGTGACATTTCAAGTTCAAGCTTCTATTGTTTCTCTTGAACAACTTTGTCAGTTTGATGTGTATAAAACATTAGTTACCCTGGTAACTGCTTAAGTACTATATATAGTCAAGATGGATTACAAAAACTACAATTCAAATTAAAGCAATTACATGACTTGTTATGCATATTTACTTATATAAGAAAATCATCATGCTTCAATGTAGTGTGTCATTTTTATAGCATCCATAGACATTAAATTATGAGACCCTTCTAGTTTCTTATTTGTTATAAGTATATTTCCATCCTTACATACACACATACCAGTACTTCAAGCATGGGCAACAATGCTCATCCAGTTTTGCCAGAATACTATTCACTAGTTCATGTGGTGTGTTTCCAGGCTGTTCTTAAAATATCCAAACTAATATTTGTCCTGATCCATTTTACCAGCCTGTTCCATGCAGTGGCCACTCTGCCAGTGAACCACTCAACATACCTTCCATTTCCACAGATATTTCCATGAAGGAAATCTGATGACTTCCCGGCAACTCCAAACACCCCTAGAATCAGCTATCCCCATATGCCCAACACGTCAGAGCAAGCTCACCTCCCAGGCCACTGCAAAGGGTACTGCACAAGACCAAGTGCTCTTAGTCTTTCACAATCACTCAGACTTCCACTCTTATGTAAGTCCTTAATGTGTTTGGACCGAAATACATTTTAAATATAAAACTGCACTCATTATTTATTTATTTATTTTTTATCAAGAATCAACTTAATGAGCTAAAAGAAGTGTTGGGAGACCATCAATATGTGTACATGTGGTTTAAAACAGCCCTTTTATTATATATATATATATATATATATATATATATATATATATGTATATATATATTTTAAACCAAAAACTTCATTGCCAAGAATCACCTCAGAGGCTCTTCAGAGCCATTAAACATTATCATCACTCTGTCTCCATTACCATAGCAACCTGGGAGCATCTGTTTCTGTTAGAGTATCTGTGTACTGCATATCAGAGGCTCACAATGCACCTGATGCAAAGCTTCACTTCACTGCAACTTCAAGCCTAAATTCCCTCCTTTTCAGGGAGGCAGCAGCCAGGAAATGAATGGAGAGCAAACAGATATAAAAAAACAGCCACCCAACAAGCTGCCACAAGAGATAACTCATTCTTTCAGCCTTCCCAACTCTCACTCAGCAAATGTATAAACAAACTATTATCTGCCAAAATATCCCACATCACAGTTTTATCCACCCCTTTTCCCTGGATCCAGGCTAAAACACCAAATGTCTCTTCCTAATACAAAAGCATCAGTAAACCTCAATCACACGCCACAACCCACAGCTTCCCGGAGACAAAAACGGCAACATACAACAGCTTCCAGACACAGCTGCATCCTCACATACCAAGTCAGGCTTAATCAAACAGCATTCAAGGCTATGATACCTGCCATAATTGATATTAACTATGTTTAGACAGAATAATAATGACATTTGTACTAGCTGCCAGACATGGCTGCATCCATGCACACCATATCAGGATTGATCAAACAGCACTCGAAGCTATGATACTTGCCATAATAGACATAAACTATATTTAGACAGAATAATGATGACATTTGTACTATGAGCTTGCTATTAGTATTTAACCAGGATATACATGACATTTCTAAATCATACCTTAACTGATGAAGGCATTAGTCTCCATGACAGTGTTTTTTTTTTCAAAACACTCTACTGTTACTGCTATTATATATGATGTTAATTTGTTACATTTGAGTCTGAACTCTGATGAACAGTACCTTGTTCATAGGTTCATAGGTTCATAGGTAGATACTAGGCTATTGGCCCTAGGGCCTATATAAGCCTAGCCAAAAAGGTACCCTGGCTTTCGCTACCCAAGAAAATTATTTTCCTGTGCCTCTGTCGAGCAGAGCCACAGAGTTGATCCCCAGGGTGAATTTCCTATTTCCCATCCAATCAAGATTTTTCTTGAAGAGTGCTAATGAGGAGTTTTGTTTGATATAGATAGGTAGTTTGTTCCAGAGTATGGAAAGTCTCTGGAACAGGAATCTATCCCTCTAGCATGTTCTGTTTATTGTATTGACAAGGTTTGGGTCCCTAGACCATGTAGCTCAGAGGGATTGGGATTTCTTTAGGTGGAGCTTGTCCAGCAGCTCTGGGTTTGACACAGCTTTGTATGTTAGGCAGAGTTCACCTCTGAGTAGGCGATATGTGATGGAGTAAAGCTGGAGTTTTTTGAGACGGTCTGCGGAGAGCATCTGTTTGAGGCTGGTAATCCTCTTTGTGAGGTATTTGTGTGGCCTTTCCAGTTGTTGTAGATGTCTTGTGAGTTACATACCAAAAGGGGCATTGTACTCTATAATTGGTCTAATGAGTGATGAGTAGAGGGGAACAATGACCTCTTTTTTCCTGGATGAGAAACCTTTTGTGATGAGGTGTGCCATGTAGAAGGATTTCCTGACTACTGTGGCGATGTGATTATCAAAGGAGAGACTACTGTCCACCTGTGTCCCAAGGTCTCTTATCACACTTTCGGTGTTAAGTAGACTATGATCTATGTGGTATCTCAAGGGTACAGAGTTTTTACCAAAGGGGATGACAATGCTCTTTTTGGCATTAAGCTTGAGGCCATGGCTTTGACACCAGGCATCTGTCTCCGTGAAGCCCTTTTGTAGGATGTTCACATCATTAGGAGTTTCAATTATGGCTCCTAGTTTGCAGTCATCTGTGAACTTCATTAGCCAAAGACCTTCTGTGCTAGCCTGTACTTCAGAAAAGTAGATACCAAACAGGAGAGGACCCAGGACTGAACCCTGTGGTACTCCACTTGTCACTGGTCTGAAGTCAGATTTGGAGTCTGCTACTTTCACAGTGTGGGTTCTGTCAGTGAGCCAATTGGCACCCCATCTTGTGACATAGGGAATTATACCTAGTTTAGTGAGTTTATCTATAATTCCAGAGTGATGGATGGTGTCAAAAGCCTTGGCAAGATCTAGATAGGCTGTGTGAACCACCTTACCCCCTTCTATGGCTTTGGTGACTGCTTCAAAGAAGTCTATCAGGTTTAGGAGACATGATCTGCCTTTTACAAGCCTAAAATAGGTGGGGTCCAGAGTTTGGAGATTACCAATGCCTTTGTTTATAAGTTCCGTGATGATATGTTCCATGGCCTTGCAGACCAGGCTCATTTGGCTAATGGAGCAGCAGTTTCCAGGGTCTGTGGTGGCTCCCCCTTTGTGGAGTGGGATAACCATCACTGTGCACCATTCAGTGGGCACAAAGCCTGAGGTGAGGCTATAATTGAACATGGTGCTTAGGTTGGGTGCCAGTTCATTTTGCAGTTCATGTAGAACGCAGCCTGGGATGCTGTCAAGTCCCATGGATGCTGTGTTCCTGGCTTTGGAGAGTGGGTTGTTTTACCTGTGTAGCCGTGATTACAGGAACTTTGCATTCTTCTGGTATAGAGATGGGCCCCTTAGGGGGTGAGAGGGGGTTAAAGCTAGCACTGAACCTATCTGCCAGGATGTTGGCAATATCAGTTGGTTCTGTATATTTAGTGCCATTGTGCTGTAACTCAGATCAGATCTGAGTGTTGCCATTGAGATTCTTGACATAGCTATAGAATGCTTTGTGGTTGTCTTTAGAATCAGTGGCAATTTTGTTTTTGTAACTAGCTTAGGAGGATTTTATGAGGGATCTCAGCTTTTTACTGTGGGAGTTCCTCCAATCATGAGATTTTACTCTTTTTTGCAACAGTTTCTTTCTTCTGTTGTAGAGTTTATTTATGGCAGGGGACCACCAGGTTGGCTTCCTTTTTTTGGAGGATAGCATATTGGTTCTGTTAAGGATATCACAATCTATGCACTCTTGTAAGTGCTTATAAAGTACATTTGTGTAGGATTCAGCAGTCGTACCTCTATTGTCCATCTGCATGGGTGTCATGAAGTTTGCCACTTAGCGTGAAGTTGGCTTTGGAGAAATTTTTTTACAGTGGTTTCCCTAATGGGGATGGGGGTGGGATGTGGATGTCTAGGGTGATTAGTTTGTGGTCGGATCTGACCAATGAGGAATTGACCTCTGGTGTGGAACACTGGTCGCCCATGTTGGTAATGACCAGGTCTAGGATATTGCTGCCCCAGTGGGGGTGTGGATAAGTTGATCCAAGGCACTGAAATTTATGAATTCCAGAAAACGTTGAGCAAAAGAGTTGGTACATGAGTAGTTTTCCCAGTTAATGGTGGGGTTGTTGAAATCACCCATTATTAAGGTTTTGGGTTGTACCCTAATATTTTCCAGTGTATCAAGAAATGAGGAGTTGGAATCCTGGGGCATGGTGAGTGATCTGTAGCAAGTTACAATTTGGATTGCGGTCTTGCTCAGAGTTAGTTACACTTCGATAATCTCAGATGCATTATGCTGAGCAACTAGCCTGGAGGTGTGGATATCCTTAATGAATATGGACATGTCTCTGCCTTTAGTTTTTCAGTCCAGGTTAGGTAGCCGAAAGGTGTGGTATGAATTATAGGCTGATAATTCATGGGTGCTCTCTGGAGCCTTGAACCAGGTCTCTACCACTGCACAGATGTCGATGTTCTCCATTTTAAGGAGTGCCTCGAGTGAATGCATTCTGAGCTTTAGACTTCTAGCATTGAGTAGCATTACCCTCAAATTTTGCTTGCTTGTACCTGTTAAGGTGGTGAATTTGTCATTTGAACCTTGCTTAAAAAGGCACTATGGGGTGGCTAGAGCCTTAGCCAGTATCCAAAATCCCAAGGGCAGCAGGTGCAGGCCATCTCTGACAAAGCATCGTTCATAGGTTCATAGGTGCATAGGTTGGTACTAGGCCATCGACCCGAGGGCCTATACAAGCCTAGCAATAACAATTGCCTGGCTATTTCTTCCCACTGTATTTACTTCCCTGGACCCCTGTCTAGCAGGGTGATTGATGTGATCCCTGGGTTGAATTTCCTAACTCCCATCCAATCATCAAGGTTCCTTTTGAAGATGGCCAAAGAGGCGCTCTTCTTGACATGTATTGGCAGTGTATTCCAGAGTCTGGGGAGTCTCTGGGTCAGGAACCTATTCCTCCAGCATGTTTTGTCATTGTGATGACAAGGTTTAGATCCCTGGAGCATATGTCTCTGAGGGATTGGGATTTTTTTAAGTGTAGCATGTCCAACAGCTCTGGGTTTGACATGGCCTTGTATGTTAACCAGAGATCGCCTCTGAGTAGACGATATGCGACAGAGTATAGGTGGAGTTTTTTTAGACAGTCAGCATAGGGCATCTACTTTAGGCCTGTGATTCTTTTAGTGAGGTATTTTTGCGGCCTTTCCAGTGGTTGCAGATGTCTTGAGAGGTACATATCAAACAGGGCATTGTATTCTATAATGGGTCTAATGAGGGATGAGTACAGTGGGACAATGATCTCCTTTATTCTGGATGAAAAGCCCTTAGTGATGAAGTGTGTTACATAGAAGGATTTCCTGACTGTTGTGGTGATATGGTTATCGAAGTTGAGGCCACTGTCCACCTCTGTCCCTAAGTCTCTTATCACACTTTCGGTGTTTAGTATACTGCCACCTATGTGGTAATTCATGGGTACATGTTTAGTCTCAAAGGGGATAACTATACATTTCTTGGCATTGAGCTTGAGCCCATGGCTCTGGCACCAAGCATCTGTTTCTGTAGTCGTGGTCTGTCCATTATGTCATCCCAGGCAGACAGATACTGGATCCCCTTAAAATGACACCAGAAGCTTAGCCAATTGTTGAAGTCAATCATTTTGTCCTTGTACTGTGGTATTATTCTGGGTGATGACAGGATGCTACTCAGGGCTTGGGTCATACCTGCCTGGGCTACAAGGTCAGAGAGCTCCTCCATGTCTCTTTTCATGTAGTCTATGGAGGTATGTCTCAGGTCATTCACACCAACATGGTCAATGACAGAGTCATATTTGTACTTGTTCTGGAGTAACCTATCTGCATGCATTATGTGGAGGATCCTGGCACCCAACAGGCAGCTGACAGTAACTTTCTCCTTGTTTAGCCTGGTGAGTGGAACATCATTGTGCCTGACTATAGAGTCACTTATGACTAGAGTGTTGGGTACGTTGTTATGCCTTATGGGCTGTGGTTGAGTGGCACACTGAGTTTGTGGGCTATGTGTCATTTGGGTTGTATTGGGGGGTGGAGGTTGCTTGAATTTCTGCTTTTCAGGTCTCTGTTGCTTGAGCAGATTTTTATTGAGAGCCTCCATGAATGTAGGTGTGTGTTTCATGTTTCTATGTGTGCATTTTGGTGGTGTAGGTTTTGAGGGACTATGTGATAAATGTGGTAGAGTTTACCTTCTCCTCTTGACTGTCTAGTCCAGTCTTGGGTGAAGAGAGCTTTGCTTCCAGTTTGGCTATATAAATGCATCTCTCACAGGTTGTAGTGTTGGGTGGTAGGAGGAGAGGGTTGTCTGTGTACATGAGGCAATTGCTGCATTGCCCCAAGGTGCCAGATTCATCAGGTAGACAGGATAAAACATCAGGAGCTGACCCTTAGACATGCCTGGATAGATGCTTATTTATTAAGTACTAAAAACTGTTTTCCTCTAGACAAGTGAGGAAAGTTGAGTGCTGTAGTAATTTGTAGCTTATTTAGTGCTTACAATGAGTTCTGAACAAGTGCTGAGCTCAAAAAACAGATTTTAGTGCTAAAACTAAAAAAAAGGCTAGTTCTAAGGGAAAATTTGAAGAGCAGACTTTATGGCGCAGGGAATAGTTTAACCCTAGCTAAGCAGTGATGCATAAAGTGTATTTTTTAATATAACAGCAGCAAATGAGAAAACTGATTTAAAGAAATCTGCCAATTAACCAATAAAAAGCTAAAAACTGAGCCCCGTTACAGCAGTGTTTGATTAGACAAGTTCTAACTGCACACTCCTGCCACTAGGGTGCAGGGGAACCTTCTCCAAAAAAGATGGACTGAATTAGTGCTTAAGTTATACAAACAAAGATAGATTCAGCAGGTCTGAATTTAGTCTATGCTACAGCAAACAAGACATACCAATTTCAGAAAGAAACAGTTCAAATAAGCAGACACAATAAGCCTTTAACCAGAAACTCCCAGCTCAGAAGGGCAGAATCTACCCTCTCCTCCCACAAAAGTGCAGACCACACCTTCTTAATGTAAAATAATTGGCCCAAAGCCCAAGTGCTTAAACCAGAACTAATATACTTTTAGAATAACAGACAGTAAGCCTTCAGTCAGCAACTCCCAACATAGAAGGATGTAAGCTACCTGTCCTGCCACAACAGCTTAGACCACAAACCTTCTTAATGTAAAACAATTGGTCTGAAGCCCAAGTGCTTCAGCCAAAGGCTTAGAACAACATTTACAATTTAATCAGGCTACTAGCAAGCAGTAATAAATGCAGCAGAATAAATGCAATGAAGTACTTTTAAGAACAAGCATCAAAAGCAAAATAAAGTAATAAAGTAGGAAGAAACACAAATATAGTAAAAACAGATGAATAAAGTGCATTTTTTATATATAACAATAGAACATGAGCAAACTGATTTAAACAAATTACCCAATTAATCAGCAAAAAAGCTTATAACTGAGCCCTGTTCCAGCAGTCTTCAATAAGACAAGTTCTAACTGCACACTCCTGCCACTAGGGTGCAGGGAACCCTCTCCAAAAAAGATGGCCTGGATTAGTGCTCAAATTATACAAACAAAACTAGATTCAGAATGCCTGAGTCTAGTCTATGCTACAGCAACCAAGGCATACCAATCTCAGAAAGAAACAGTAATAATAAGCAGGCACAATAAGCCTTTAACCAGAAATTCTCAGCTCAGAAGGGAAGAATCTAGCCTCCCCTCCCACAAGAGTGCAGACCACAAACCCTCTTAATGAAAAATAACTGGCCTGAAGCCCAAGTCCTTTAACCAGAACTAGTACACTTTTAGAATAACAGACACTGAGCCTTCAATCAGCAATTCCCACTTAGAAGGATATAAACTTCCTGTCCTGCCACAACAGTGCAGACCACAAACCTTTGCAATGTAAAACAACTGGTCTGGAGCCCAAGTGCTTAAACCAAAAGGCTTAGAGTAACAGTTACAATTTAATCAGGCTACTACCAAGCAGGATTTTTTTTAGTAAATTGTAAGGAGAGAGGAAGAAGGAGCAGAAGAAAAATTCAAGGTTAAGAACCTAAGTGGGTTGGCCTTCTCAAATGTTCTCTCTGTATTAAATAGAGTGAACAGCAGACTGGGAGGGGTGTCCCAGATCAAATTTACAGTAGGGGCGGGCAACTGCAAAGCCACCAACTATAACAACACCACAAGAATAGGGTGGGGGATGGGAAAAAACAGTTTCAGGACAGATGAGAAACAGAAAACAATGCCAGAAAATATATACAATAATTCAGTCAGGCAAAATTAAGACAATGCAGAACTCTGAAAGGTTAAAATGCCAAAAAATATACTTATCAATCATTTATATATTTCCAGATTATTTGAGAATCATACTTCAGCCAGAACACCAGGACTTTCCAACAGTGTTGAATTAGCTAATTAATTACTTAAATTATTATAAGTAAAAACAATGAAAAATGAACAAGATAAGTATTCACTGAGTTCAAGTAGGAGAATAGAAACTTCCATGTTTGTATTATATGTTACTTTGTAAATGTAAATAGTAACCCATCTTGACTTACCTTTGTGAAGAATTATTCAACTCTTTGAACATTCTGAATATTACTGTTTCTCAGTTGTTTAAGAAACCCTCCTTTTTTAATAAAAACAGATGACTAGTGATGTACCATATCAGTTGATACTTTGTGAGATGTAATTGTAAGAGTTATTTTTTGGGACAACCCTCTTGGAATCAGTTTTTGTTTCTTCTTTAGCATCAGTCCAAGGATTTGTTTCTTTCATTCTTTTAAGAGTAGGGGCCATCCATTCCATTTCTTCTAGGATAGACACTATGTTATTTTTGATGAATATAGTAGCTTCTTCTAAGTCATTAAATGTTATCATCTCATTGGCAAAAAGTAGTTTTATCTTGGCTGGAAAGGCCAGCTGTGCTTTAATGTTGTTTTGTTTCAACAGTTTTATCATTGGTCAGACATTTTTCCTTTGTTCTAGTATTCTGGAAGAATAATCCTTGTCAAACCTTATCAGGCTTTGATTGTATTTTAAGGATGATTTTCGCCAAGTAGATTTTAATATTAGTTCCTTGTCCAGAAATGAAAGAAATTTTGTAACTATTGATCTAGGTGGAGTATTTGTTGAGTTAGAAGCAGGTTTCCTCAGTGCTCTATGCACCCTTTCAATTCCAAATGAAAGTCCCTCTTTCAAGTCTAAAAATTCAGGAATCCAGGTTGTTGAGAATGAAATAAAGTCTTCACCTTCAGTGTTTTCAGGCAGACCAAAGATCCTTATGTTGTTTCTCCTTTCCCTGTTTTATAAGTCATCTATTTTGTTAAGCAGCCAACTATTCTGTTTAAGCAGAAATTCTTTTTGGAATTCTTCCTCTTAGAGTCTCCCTTCAATGTCATTTAGAGAAGTCTCTATAATTGTTATTTTTGTATGGTGTTGCTGTATTAGTTCCTTAAGACTATCAGTTTGAGAATTTAATTTGAGGTTTTCTAAGTCATTTTTAAAGCCATCCATCTTCAAAGATAGTTCCTGTAAGGTAGATGTCATCAATTGCAGTTCTTTTTTCAAAGCAGCATCTGGATGATAATTCCTTGAGTTGTTCATATTCAGTGACTCAATATATCTCCAAGTTACTTGACAGGAAAATTTTTGTATATCTCCACCAAAATTGATATTTATGTAGTTTAGTACTTTATATATAAATTTCTGATGTTTTAAACATGAAAATAACAAAATGTTCCTATATTATTATACTAGTTTATGGCGCTGTCAAAATTCACTGCTCTCAGTTGGCCTTCTAGGCTCCACCCCCCCCCCCCATGGGGCTTTCTTGATGTACTGTGCATGCGTATGGGACTTATGTTCCCTTGCTTACACTGTACATCAGTGCTGTGTAAAGGAAGAAAAGGAGAAAGTAAGATCTCTGTTGCTAGGTTTTTGTTTTTAATTAAAAAATTGAAATCCACAGACTTCAAATGTACGAGAGAAAAGGGATAGAGAAAATAAAAGGATAATCAGATACGCTTCCCTAGTTTTGCGTAACATACCTGATTTTCCTTCTATCTTCTCTGCCTCGTCTCTCTCGTTCTTTTGAATTCTCTGGATTCCTAAGTTTGTTTATTTTTTTTTTAATTAAAAAAACTAGAATTTCCATAACGTATATTAATAAAAGAAAGTCCAGGTGGCTGGATTTTTTTCTGTTGGTATATGCTCGATTTACAACAGGCAGGCTGGTTGGGCTAACCAGTCACCATGCTTATTTTTGAATGCTAATGCCAGCCATTGTATAATATGCCTTTGATCCATGCTGTTCTCTGATGTTCAGCCCTGATTGAGGGCTCAGTGTCTGTTATTCTAAAAGTGTATTAATTCTGGTTTAAGCACTTGGGCTTTCAGGCCAGTTATTTTACATTAAGAGGGTTCGTGGTCTGCACTCTTGTGGGAGGAGAGGCTGGACTCTGCCCTTCTGAGCTGGGAATTTCTGGTTGAAGGCTTATAATGCATGCATATCTGAACTGCTTCTTACTGAAGTTGGTGCACCTTGTTTGCTGTGGCATAGACTGGATTTGGGCCTGCTGGATCTAGCTTTGTTTGTGTAACTTGAGCACTAATCCAGGCATTCTCTAAAGTATTCAATTGTATTTATTACTGCTTGGTAGTAACTTGATTAAAGTGTAGCTATCATTCTAAGTCTTTTGGATTAAGCACTTGGGCTTCAGACCAGTTGTTTTACATTAGGAAGGTTTGTGGCATGCACTGTGGTGGCAGGACAGGTAGCTTTCATCCTTCTAAGTTGGGAACTGCTGATTGAGAGCCCAGTGTCTGTTATTCTTAAAGTGTATTAGTTCTGGTTTAAGCACTTGGGCTTCAGGCCAGTTATTTTACATTAAGAAGGTTTGTGGTCTGCACTCTTGTGGGAGAAGAGGCTGGACTCTGCCCTTCTGAGCTGGGAATTTCTGGTTAAAGGTTTATAGTGCCTGAATATTTGAACTGTATCTTACTGAAATTGGTACACCTTGTTTGCTGTAGCATAGACTAGATCCAGGCCTGCTGAATCTAGCTTTGTTTATATGCTTGTTGTTTGTTTGCTTGTTATTTTCCTGGAACACTAATTCCACCTAATACGCAGCTTCTCAGTGCTTCTGTGGATCACTAGTGATATCTGCATTGCTTACTGTACTTATTTCCTTGTTTCACTTGAAAGAAAGTTACTGTTTGTCGTTTTGCATTTAAGTTACCTGTAACACATTGCACTTAAGTTACCTGGCACTTGCTCACTAAAGCAATTATATAAGTCAGCACTAAAAATTAAAAGCACTACACCCTCACTCCCCACTGGCCCTGGTTTTCAATTATTAAGGAATTCCCAATATTATTCTAGCATATCCAAAGGTCAGTTGTCAATCTCCTCTCCGGTCCAGCTGGTGAATCTGGGAATCTTGAGGCAATGTTACAACTGCCTCATGTACACAGGCAACCCTCTCCTCCTCCCAACAAATTCCAACACATGTGAGAGATGCAACCATACAGCCAAACTGGAGGCTAAGCTCTCTCAACTCAGTACTGGCATAACCAGTCAGGAGGAGAAGGAAACCACACTCACTACAATTCCAGTCTCACATAGAACTACCACGAGAGCTAACCAAACACATTATCACACCAAAATATACTCGGAGGTGCTAAATAAAGATCTGCCAAAGCAGCAGAGACCTCCAAAGCAGACACCCAAGCAGCCGCTACCCCAAAACAAAACACGTGCAACACATATCTCACAAAGCCAGTGTGCCAAACAGTCACAGCCCTTAAGACTAAACAACACACCTGATACACTTGTAATAGGTGACTCTATCGTCAGGCACACTGACGTCCCGCTCACCAGGCTGAACAAGGAGAGGGTCACGGTGAGCAGCCTGTCAGCGCTAGGATCCGCCACATAACACAAGCACTCAGGTCACTCCAAGGCAAGTACAAATATGACTCAGTCATTGTCCATGCTGGTGTGAATGACCTGAGACGTACCTCCCTGGACTACATGAAAAGAGACATAAAGGAGCTCTCTGAGCATGTAGCCCAGGCTGGTATGACCCTGACCTTGAGTAGCATCTTACCTTCACCAAGAATGATGCCACAATATGAAGACAAGATGATCAATTTCAACAATTGGCTTAAGTACTGGTGTCATTCAAAGGGGATCCAATCCCTGTCAGCTTGGGATGATATGCTCGACAAGCCACGATGCTTCGCTAGGAACGGCTTGCACCTGTCACCCCTGGGCTTTCGGATATTGGCAAAGGCTCTTGCTACCCCCATAGTGCCTTTTTAGGCAAGGCTCAAAAGACAAACCCACCTCCATAGGTATCACAAGGGATAAGAAACTAAGAGTAATGCTACTCAATGCCAGAAGTCTAAACCTCAAGATGCATGGACTAGAAACTCTCCTTAGCATGGAGAACATCGATATCTGTGCAGTAACAGAAACCTGGTTCAGGGCTCCCGAGAGCACCCCAGCACTACCAGGTTATACCTCATACCATGCTTTTCGCCCCAAAACTTGGACTGAACCACAAAAGGAGGGGAGTATCGATATTCATCAAAGATACCCACACCTCCAGGTTGGTGGCAAAGCACAAAGCATCAGAGACTATCCATGTGCAACTAACAGTGGGTAAAACCTCCTTCCACTTTATAGCCTGCTACAGACCACCCTCCCAAACCCAGGAACCCCACTCGGCCTTCCTGAGAACACTGGAAAATATGAAGGTCTCTCCAAACACCATTATATTGGGCGACTTCAACTACCCAAACATAGACTGGGAGCATTACTCTAGCTCCAACACCTTAGCCCAAAGGTTCCTAGAATTTATAAACTCAAATGCTATGGAACAACTTGTTACCACTCCCACAAGAGGGGAAAACATACTGGACCTGATCATCACCAACATGGGGACTCTATGCTCCAGACCAGAAGTCTATCCCTCACTGGTAAGATCAGACCATAAACTAATCTCACTGGATATTCACATCCCGACCCCACCCCCTGCCCAGAAAACCACAGTGAAAAACTTCTCTAAAGCAAATTTCACACTCCTCAAAACTGAGGTGGAATCCTTCAAAGCCCCCGGGCCTGTGGAAAATATGGCCCAGACCACAGAATCCTTTATAAATGCATTCTATGAACACCTTCAGGAATGCATGGATCATGCGATCCCAAATAAAACCAAGACCCAATCCTCCAAAGGCAGACGTCCTGTCTGGTGGACCCCAGCCATAAACAAACTATACAATAGAAGGAGGAAGCTACTAAATGATAGAGCAAAATCCCAAAAAGGGAAGGCATCACTGATCAGTATTAGCAAAAAACTACAGGCACAAATAAAATTGTCTAAGGCCAGCTTCGAGAGAAAAATTGCACAGGACACTAAGGATAATCACAAGGCTTTCTTTAGTTATGTTAGGAACCTGGGTGGTAATTCCCAGATATGCTCAGAATTAGTCCAAAATAACAAAAAATACACCGAACCCACAGACATTGCCAACATCCTAGCTGACAGGTTCAGCACAAACTCCCCCCCCCTCCCCACCAAAAGGGCAAATATCTATCCCAGCAGAGTGCTGCCCCCCTGACATCTCAGATGCTCAGGTAAGAGCCGCCATCTCAAAAGCAAAAAACACAGCATCAATGGGACCAGATGGTGTCCCAGGCTGCGTCCTACATGAACTCCAAGAAGAGCTAAACCCAAACATAAGACTACTGTTCAATCTCAGCCTTACTACAGGATATGTGCCCAAAGAGTGGCGTACAGCAACAGTGGTCCCTCTCCATAAAGGTGGTGCCTCAACGGATCCTGGAAACTATCACCCCATAAGCCTGACTAGCTTGGTCTGCAAAGCTATAGAAAGGATCATTATGGACCTCATAAATAAAGATATTGGGGACCTACAAACACTGGATCCTACCCAGTTCGGCTTTGTTAAGGGCAGATCCTGCCTCTTAAACCTGGTTGATTTCTTTGAAACAGTCACCAAGGCCATTGACGAGGGGAAGGTGGTCCATACAGCCTACCTGGACCTCGCAAAAGCCTTCGATGCAATACCCCACTCGGGCATTATAGATAAGCTCACCAGCTTAAATATAAACCCCTATGTCACTAGATGGATTGCAAACTGGCTCAAGGACAGAACCCACATGGTTAGAATTGCTGAAGCTATGTCAGACTCCAAACCAGTTACAAGTGGTGTCCCACAAGGCTCAGTCCTGGGACCTCTCTTGTTCAGTATACATTTCTTGGAGGTACAGGCCAACACGGAAGGACTGTGGCTGACCAAGTTCGCAGATGACTGCAAACTGGGTGCCATAATCGACTCTCCAGCTGACACAAGCATCCTCCAAAAGGGCCTCATAGAAACAGACAACTGGTGCCAGAGCCATGGCCTCAACCTAAATGCCAAAAAGTGTATAGTCATCCCCTTTGGCAAAAGCAAAGTGCCCACAAATTACCACATAGGTGGTAATCCATTAAGTACAGAAGAAGTAATTAGGGACCTGGGGACCCAAGTTGATAGCAATCTCTCATTTGACAACCACGTGGCCAAAGTGGTTAGAAAAACATTTTATATAGCCCACCTAATCATGAAGGGATTCACATCTAGATCAGGGAGGTCATCGTGCCTCTTCACTCATCCCTCATCAGGCCCATAATTGAGTACAATGCCCTTTTGGGATGTACCTTACCAGACACCTGCAGCAACTGGAAAGACCCCTAAAGTACCTCACCAAGAGGATCAAAGGGCTCAAACAGATGCCATATGCTGCACGGTTAAAGAAACTCCAGCTCTACTCAGTGGCATACCGCCTATTCAGAGGCGATCTGTGCCTGACATATAAAGCCATGTCCAACCCGGAATTAATGGACATGCTGCACCTCAGAAAATCCAAATCCCATCGAGCTACGCTCGAGAGACTTGAACCTCAGCACTGAAATAAATAGGACATGCTGGAGGGACAGATTCATAACCCAGAGGCTCCCTTCTCTCTGGAATAAAATCCCAGTCCAGGTTAGGCAGAGTCCCTCATTGACTCTCTTCAAGAGGAATCTTGATGAGTGGATGGGAGATCGTAGGTTTACCCCGGGTATCACTTCTGTGTCACTGTTAGACAGAGGCACAGTATACTAACCTTGGAAAAGGGCATAGCAAAATAAATTTAAAATGGGTGGCGAAAGCCAAACACATTCTGGCTAGGCTTATAAATGCCCTAGGGCAGATAGCCTAGTATGAACCTATGAACCTATGAACCTATGTCTCAGAGCACTACTCTGGTTACCCTACAAAGACCTAATAGTGCTACAGCAATTTTGTTTTTGAATAATCCCCACCCCCCACCGTACCTCAGGAAATTATTAAAGAACTTTATTTTAGTGACTTTGTTATCTCTAAATACAGGAAAGGGTAATTTTTATGTTAACACTGAATGAGTTGAGATGTTTTCACAGTATGTTATGTTAAGAATGCCATCTTTCTTATTAGTGCAAGATAAATCATTTACACCAGCATGAATTATTAAACAATCCTAAATCTTGCTTTTGTAAGAAGCTTTGACAAAAGACATGGTATATTTAAACGTTTTGTCTTTGGAGATTGGACACAGTAATCTCCTCTTTGTCAGCTTCATTGACTGGTCTGAACAATTGCCTTCACTGACAGTACCCATGAAGCAAAATCACTCAGTTTACCTGACAGATCCTTACTCTGAATGAAAATTTGTATGCTATTAATTATTACTCTAGGGGGGCTGACCCATATTTTCTGCAGTACAGAATTCCATTCTTAAATCTTCTGTCTTGTAATAGTCACATTGTAACTCTCTGATTCCTATTTGTTTTTTTTCATATGTCTAATAAATCTTTATGATTATCATTTACAGTATTTAATAGGACAGTAGTATATTCCAACATCTGGTGGAATTTTTTTTCTTTTTGGTAAAAATTATCTCTGACAAATCTGTTTCACCTTCAAGAGACTGATTTCATTTGTGAACTCTTCATTCATTTGGGATTAAGGTTACCACCTTTTCTTCTTGCCTGGGACAGTTCCTGTTTGGACAGTTGTGTCTTGTTTAAAAACTTGAAAGACGGCAAATGTGCAGAGATTTGAGAACAAAAATATTTCTAAGTTTCCTTCAATGGTTGCATAACATCTTCTATCTAAAACAACTAAACATTATATGGAACAGTATAAACAAATCAAATTCTAAAAGAATGATCTTTTGTTCTGGAAAAAAATTTGTTGTTTGTTTGTTGTTCGTATGGTTTCTTATGCAAAGTCTCATATTTCTACAAAATGTTCCATACTGGGCATTTGAAAAGGTGTCAACACTGTTTGGGATAAGGCTCCATGTGGAGTAGGCCTTCAGTAATGGAGATGTTTCGTTGCCAGACTATACAACTCTCCAACATTTTTTCAGTTTTATTTGAGAGTTTTCCAGGGCTATTTCTGATGATGATGAGCTTCTTGAGTTTTTTTTTGTTAATTATTATACAAGCCTAAGCTGTCCTGCTGTCCAGATGTGGTTAGGGCCAGGGAATTGTGGACTGTTCTTGTTGTTTGAAAATGGGAGATAGAAGATGGTATTTATTGCTTGTCTGGGAGGACTGAGCTGACAAAGACATCATTTTCTGCTTGAGTGACACATTTCTGTTGAACAACTCTTCCTGCCAACAAGGTGATTCTTATTCATGTGAGCAATACATATAATTTTACCTTGTTTGTTTTACATAATTATAAGTAAGTACTAGGCTAGCTGACTTTACTCACCATTTTAAGACAAAAACATTTCCCTTTTGGTGCTTGAATTAACCTATTCCATTTGGTGTTCGATTGGCCTTACCAATCCCATGGTCGATAATTATGTAATACCCTAGTGATAATAACTGGGATCATACCATAGATAATTTGAGGAAACCCATGCATGTGATAAAGCATTTAGGACCTCCCTCTGTCCATTAGTAGTAAGGGTGCAGTCCTGTGGTAAATTTTTTATTTCCCATCCATAGATCGTTTTGTCTACCTTGAGTGTTTGGAGTCGGTAAACATGAGTCTGAGGTCAGAGTGAAGATTCTGATGGAAAAGAGTTTCTTCACATGGACTCTTGTGGAATTGTGGCCATTGACTCTAAAGATGTATTCCTATGGAACTATCCTAGTTGGAATATTCACAGGTGACTGGCATTTTGCTCTTATAATATATGAGCATTTTGGTGTTTGTGGGGCTGTATGTTACTGCATTAGACAATGGCACTCTTATCTCATCTTTGCTACTTCTTTAAGGAGAACAGGTTTATAGGCATATACCAGGCTAATGACCACCAGGACTTTTATAAGCCTAGCTGTGCTACTCAACCCAATTGTGTTCCCATGTACATGGGGTGTGTAAGTTAGGAGATGACTAAGGGCTTTGTAGTGGGGGTGTTAGTTAGGTAATATTTTACTTACTGTCTGCCTCTGTCTATTAGAGACATGAGGCCCAGGCCAGAGGTGAATTTCTGATTTCCAATCCAGTGGTCGATTTTGTTTTGAATAGGGTAATGGGCTAGAGTTCTACTTCACATGGATGAGAAGCCTATTCCGTAACACAGGGATCATTTGAGTCACATTTTGGTCTAGCCAGCATGTTCTGTTTATGTCACAGACACACTATAAATCCTTATATCTAATGTTTCTAGTGCTGTTGGTTTTCCAGATGAGCAAAATATCCATCAAGGCTGGAAACGAGGATGCCTTATATGTTGGGCATAGATCGCTTTTCAGTAACCTATAGGTAAGTATAGAGATAGGGACTTAAGGCAATCTGTGTAAGACAGTGTGTTAATACTCATGATTCTCCTGGTGAGGAACCTATTTGGGCATTATGACTGCTCCAAATGCCTGGTCAGCTACATGCCAAAGGGGGCATTGTACTAAATGATGGATCTGATAAGAGCCAAGTAAAGTGGTACTAAATTACTATAATTCCTTTGTAGCCAGATACCATACCATACTTTTACTTATAAGTTGATCAATATAAAATTACTTTCTTAATATCTTGGCTACATGTTGATCAAAGGCCTGATTGCTATCTACATATGTTCCCAGATCCCTAACTACTGGGTCAGTTGTTAGGGGTGTTTTATCAATGGAGTAATTGGCTTGTGTGGATGTTTTTTCAAAGGGCACTATAATGCACTTCTTGGCATTCAGTTTTAAACTGTGGCATTGGCACCAGTCATTTGTCTGTGTTAAGTCTTCTTTGCAGGATGTTAGTGTTGTAGGGGGAATCTATGATAGCTCTCGGCTTACAGTCATCTACAAACTTGGTGAGGCAGAGGCCCTTGACATCAGCTTTGACCACTGAGAAGTAGATATCAAACAGGAGTGTGCTCAGCATGGATCCCTGAGATACTCTGAGTGACCGGTCACTTGGTGGAGGTGGTCTCACCAGTCTTGACTTCATGGGTCTTATCTATGAGCCAGCTGGCTATCTAGTGAGTTATATATAGGGATTTTTGCCTAGATCAGTGATTTGTTATATGTTTGATGCTTTTCTGGTCTTTTTTGAACTTTGGGACAGGGTTGTTTGAACCTCTGTTTTCAGGTCTTGTGTATGTAGCTTTTTTATTTGAAATTCCTGTATTTTAATATTTTGTGTTTTAGTGTATGATGTTGTTTAATAATCTGTGTTATAATTACATTTATTTTTGTCCTACTGATCACCAAGAAATTGTCCATTGTATTTTTCAACTCAGTCGTCTATTTGCTTTGGTTTACTCATTGCATTATGCTGTTCATTTTCTTGTTAAAGTACTTAAGTAATTAAGCTTTAAAATAAACCTGAAAATGACTTAAACTAGTAGTTGTATACTATTTTTACCCAGAGTGGGGCACATAAATCTTGGATTTAATTTGTGTCCTTCTTTAATAATAACTACCACAGGCTACAAGGAAAGGGAGATTTAGAATTACCAGTGCTGTTTTTTTTATTTTTATGTCAAACATCAGATAATCTGCCTGTATAAAATAATATTTTTTTTTTAAATGCATTGAGAATTTCTCATAGTTGATAGCAAGCTAATTTGTATTGAAACATCAGATTTTAACTTTCAAGCATTTGTACATAAGGAAAGAAATGCAAAATGTAATACTCTATGTACTACAAGTTTCATTCCTTCCCTGTATGAACATTCTGTTCTTCTGTTTCCCTTCTTCATAATTCAGTCTGGGACTCAAGGACTTCTAAATACACACATTTTTGCATAAAGGCAAGTATGCATTTGTTACCAGAGCTGCTTAATGCTACTTAACATGTGTTAAGTAGGCATTATCTAACCATTAATCATATTGTAAAAATTGTTAAAAAGTCAAAAGAAACTGTTACTGTAATGTCTTCACATTGCTGAGGCAAAAGAACAAAATAAACTGAAAACATTTGAGGACACGGTTGAAATGCACATTACTCATGCAGTGCAAATCCAGATCACACAGAAGCTGCAGCAGATGATGTTTTGTGAGAAAAGTTTGTGAATAAAAACAAGAATATTATATTGATGCTTGATACAGGTGCTGAGTGAAATATATTGTAAAAATGCTTTTAAATAGCTGAATCTGCCAAATACTGTGTACAAACCTCTGTGCTCTTTTCTGACATATTCAGACACAAATTAAAGTTATTGTGACAGTTTTTATTTGATAGTGATTACAAGTGCAGAAAATATTGTAGAATTTAATATTCCAGTTAGGGTCTTTGGAAAAGTAGCTAAACCAGCTATATAGACTTTTTACTGTGCTTTTGTAAATGATTCATAGACTTATTCAGGTAGCAGCAGCAAGAATGTTTCTGGTTGTAAACTCAATGATCCAAATGTTGGTTAAAATGAGAGCATGAAAAGTAAATGGAAAAGAGCGCAAACATTTGCAGAAACACAAGCAGTGACAGCAGTACTGACGGAATGCATGTTTCTTTCAATATGGGTCAAGAGAACAATGCTACAATAAGATTTAATTCAATACTGTACATGTGAGATATGTGCCATGCACAGCTCCAATAACCTTTAGAAAGAGAACTGAACAGGACCTGAAATTTACAGAGTCCATGGGCAGAACCAGAGCTAGCTATTCTGGTGCCCTGTGCACTGTGTTAGTCTGGGACCCCCTCAACCTGAAGATGATGACCAAAAAACAGTCTGGTTTGAGTTGAGGACTGGGTAAAAACCACAAAGTGCTGAAGCAGTTCTGCCCTGATTGCACATGCAATATCTGAATTCCCTTCTCTGTTCCAGTACTGCATGACCATCAAATCAACATCTGCTGATTGTTCCTCCTAACACTTTTCACCCAGAGAAGTTGCCATATCTCCCCACCCTAACTATGTATCTAGCTATCTGAGTATTTTCTAAGTAAATGGAACCAAATAAGTAGAACCATGGTGGCAGCAATGAAAAATGACTAGCTTAGAATACATATAAAACCTCAACATTTAAAGAAATGGATTATAGACGAAACACTATCCTCTTGAAACTGTTGAGAAGATTGATACAGCTATTGCTAATGCTAGGCTCTCCTCTGTAGACACTAATCAAGAATTGTGGCAATTTAGGATGCATAAAGCTAGAGCAAAGCTTTGCACCTTCAACACCCCATTTGACACAGGTTTCTGAAACTGCATCTTGTTTTAAAGAGCATTATCTGTAATGACTGAAATGTTAGAAGGTAAAGACAACATAATTAATGAGCTTCTAGCATGGAGAGCTACAAAACAGGAACATGATGCGTGACTTATCTATTTATTGAACAGACAGTTGCAGAAATAATTCAGACAGTATAGGATTATATATCTGAGATGTGTATCTGTTGTTAAATTCTTTGTTTATATCTTGACACCTGCAAGTCTCAAATCAGACTCAGAGTTTTTTATACCATAGTAAATATATACAAAACACATAAGTCATCACTGTATGATTTCTTGGTATGGTGCAACATTTTTTAAGTTCATTCCATAGTTATCAGGAAGCTGTAAGAACATGGATTTGACTGCAAGAACAGAAAAGAAGTTTTGAGATGTCAAAGAAGCAGGTTACTTAGTCACCTATTTTGAAGTCATATGATGCTCCACAACTGGTACACTTTCAGAAGATGCTAGCCAAACTTGATTTGTTATACTGTTGCTACAGGAAAGTAGGAAGGAAGACCAATAGTATATGTGTCTAGGGTTTTGCTAGATGCTCATACAGAAAAAGAAATGCTATACAGTTTGTAGTTGCCAAAAATGGTAAAATTAGTTATAATACAGTCAGACCATAAGCCACTGCATAGTGTTTTCATGAAGTGGCTGTATAAGACACAGCAAAATAACAAGGAATATGCTTCAGTTTTCATAAGTGTGACCTGAATGTTCACCATAAATGAGGTGAAATATAGCTGCTACACTTAGCTTACTTGCAAGACAGTAAAGAAGATGTGGTAGAGAAAGACTTAGTTTATCCTCTGTTTAGCTTATTTTGCAAAGAAAGACTCTACCCTTTTTAACCTCTTCTGTCTTCATAAAACCAAACCTTTTTGCAAATACCCATTCTAAACTGTTTCTTTATTTTATAAATTAATTTTATTGCTGTACTTTTCCCCCGGCTAAGAATGAAGCTGTTCATGTGTGATAAGTGCTTGATCCCAGTTAATGAATTCAAATAAAAAATAAATATATGTCTTAATCTTCATGAAAGAATTAGGCAATACCTACTAGTGCAATTGGCTGAAGAACCAGCACATCCCCTGTGTTTGAGTTAGCCTCCCTTTGCACATCCAACAAAGTAAGTCTTCACCTATCTCTAAAACAACTCAGCTGACTGGACAGATAACCATAAATATGCTGTGAGCTTGCAGAAATCATCTTTTAAAAATGGTAAGCTAAAATATTAATATTCCTGCTGCTTTTCTGGTGAGTTAGATAAATGCTTTGATGGCTTGTTGCTGTAAGCTTCATAACAACCTATGTACCTAGAAGCCTACTTGAGAGTTCTCTTGCATTATTTCACTGTACATAGAAGGTTACTTGAAAGTTCTCTTGGATTATTTCACAATTGTCTCTATCAGCTGAAGTGTTTGAAGAACAAGAATCTGTGCAAGATACAACAGAGAAATGCAATTTTGTGAGACACTTTTATGTGTGCTTGGCTAGATAATGTCAGGTATGTTATACAGATATATTGATTGTATTTTTCTACTAGTATGACAGTTTTATGAGTATAAGGACTAATATGAAGAAAGACAATCCCTCAGATTGTGACCGTGTAGGAGCAGGATGGCAGAGTGCCATGCATATTAATGAGGCATGCTGCCCGAGCTCCTAGGTTTACACGGAGTGTGTAAGAGTGCAGGGGGCATGTCTGAGAGCAAAGCTCTCAGAATAAACATGCCCCTGCTATATAGAACAGTAGAAAGGGGTATGCAATGAGCGAGACTGCTCACAGGTGACCGCATATCTCCACCAACAGTCCCCCTTGTGTATAACAGCAACAGAATGTAGAAATAAAATGAAGAAACACTATTTTTTTAAAAATCCAAGTACAGCTAACCATAGGTGTGCAGGTGTACCCAGCACTTAGCTACAGTCAAAGCAGCTTAAAAGGCTGAAGAGGATAACAAGGAAGATATATGCAAATGAAGCAGCATAGCAATAGTGTAGTGGGCAGAGCATTCGCCTAACGAGCAGGCATTCTCGGATCGAAGTATTTACCATCTAGTGCTTTTGTACAGAGTGTAGATAGAGGCTGCTGAACTATACACACCTGCATTACTTACTGTTGATTGTTTGGTATCCTGTGGCCCAGTCTTTGTTTACTATTGTACATTATGAAGGACTTGGCCTGATGTATTAGTATAACTGTTTCACAGTTGCATCCCTCTGTTTATATGGATGTCAGTGTCTGAACAGCTATATGACATGGCATAGAGAACTGTAATAATACGCAAATAAAGGTATTCCATGTCTGCAAACTTCTGTGTAGTGTTTTTCCTATGACATCTCTGTGGGTATATGTTGCAAGCAATGATTGTCATTTGTATGGGTGGCCCATACAGTGCCCAGTTGTTAATGTGTTAACTGTAGGCATAGTGGCTGTTCCATATTGTGAGCACCTTCTACTTATGTATCTTACTGTACATATCTCTGCATGCGTATGTGTAGTCACATATGTATATATATATATATATATATATATATATATATATATATATATATAGCAAAAAAGTATAGTAACCGTCCAAAGGTCGTGATCCAAACAACAGAACAAAATAAGTATAAAACTGAGCACTGAAGAAGCGTGGTGGGGCTGCACATGAAAGCGCTTATCACAATAAACACTGGATTTTATTTATTATTACGTGGTGGTCGTGCTCAGTTTTATACATATATATATATATATATATATATATATATATATATATATGTATATCTGTATCTGCATATATGTGTCTGTGTATATGTATCCTGGGGATGTTGATAGCTTCCACACGTTACATTTCCTATGGGAGCCAGACTGTACTGCATGATATGTTACCAATACCAGCCTGACATCATACATGTGGGATGTAGTACTGTTAACATCTTGTGCCCATGTTGTCTCAGGTCCTGGTTGTGGGATCTGCAACACTTGGTAGTGTATTGCAGGGCGGACGTGTTTGGCTGTGGGGGGCTATGCCTATTCGTACAAAACTTATATTGTTTGGGGCCTCTCCAACCCCATTAATGGTGCATGTGGACATATCTGTTTTAGTTAATCTACCATTGCTATCTACAGATGTATGGCCATATCTACCTATATATATATATATATATATATATATATATATATATATATATATATATATATATATATGTTAATATATATATATATATATATATATATATATATATATATATATATATATATATATATATATATATATATATATATATATATATATATATATATATATATATATATATGCTTACATATATATAAGTATGTCCATATATACCTACATAGATATATATCTGTGGGCATATATGTAACTTGCTGTGTATATGTAGACATATAGGTGTAGACATATATATGTGTCGATGTAGGCATTTGCATGTATATATGTTCATATATATTTATATATGTGTGTGTGTGTGTGTGTGTGTGTGTATATATTTCTAAATATATACAGATATAGCTCTCTCTACATATATAGATATGTTGTATCTGTTTAGATATTAATATATTTACACACACATTTATCTAAATGTTAGAATACATTCTCTGTACTGTTGCATGACACGGCTGGATGATATGCTTCTGAAAACATCAGAGTTATGTATATCTGGCATGGCTTAGTGATAAATCATGTTGTCCATGGTGTGAAGGGTCCTGGGTTTGAGCCTTGCAGAGTCTGTTTATTTTGTTGCTGAGCAGGACATGGGCCGTTGGATACAGAGTGATTAAGGCACTTTAAAGCAGTTGTAAGCGGGTTTGTGCAGGTTTGCTCGGAGGTAAACACTGCTAACTTCCGGTTACAGTTTCTTATACTCAGTTAGCTTCTCAATTGCCTATCCTGTGTAAGCATTGCTTACCCCCGCACAAACAGGCTTAAACCCCCTTACTGCTGCTTAAAAGTGCTTACTCCCTCTTACCCCCGTGCTAATTTCTTTAAAAGAAAAGAAAAAAGGGTTGATATGAAAGTGGTGAAAAAGGGGCACAAAGAGGGTAAGACAGTAGGGAAAATAGCTAGGGATGTGCAGGAAGGGTGTAGGGAAGGTCCATAGCTGCCTATTTCCTCTGTAGCAACAGCTGTGCATATACACTGAATTTGGAGGTAGATTTGGACACTCAAACCCTTGGGAGGGGGTGAGGACAACAATAATAAGTTGTGATGCCAATTAGACTGGATTGCATGTGTCCAGTGGACACGTGGGAAATGGACAGCTATGTATGGGGCGAGATTTTTTTGTGGGAATAGATTGCCCTTTTATTTTTTTATTCAGGTTAGAGTGGGATGTTGGGGAGGCTTAGTAGGTATATTTGGGGAGGTAGGTTGTGTAGGTTAACAGGCAAGACAAGCAAGACGCATACAGGGGCGGTATATGACACATGTGGGGGGTAAACACCTTGATGGGGAGGGGTGTTGGGATATCAGAAGCTCACAAGCCCCTAGTGGTGACAGTGGGACTGAGTTCCCCACCAATGGTCAGTTACCACTGCACCTTCACAGCCCCGAAGATGGCTGTGCTGGAGGCTGAGTTGCAGAGCCAGGCTGACACTCTAATTTCGACACATGGCCCTCAAGGTGGGGTAGGAGATCACCAAACTGCTGATTGATTGCTCTATGCACCACAACCCCGACCTGGCGATGGGTGACAGGTGCCTGTTGGTGCCCTCTCCCGGGGGGGTGAGCCCCATCCCCTGAGGTGGTTCCACCAGAAGATGGTGCAGGACCAGTGGACAGGGAGGTCTGGGGTTGGGCCCCAGACATGCTGGTGCCCGGTGCCATGTCCAGCTGAGGTGGGACAGGTGGGTCCGCTGATGCCGACCTTCCCAAGCATGCTATAGTGTTTAGATTTCATCATTATATATGAATTAGTAATAGTCAACACATTCCAGGGTCAGGTATAACAGCATGCATAGATATTCCCATTAACCCAGACACCAGATACAGAACAGTTGCATAGCGAACAGAATACATGCCTATATGGGACCACAGTGGTAATAAGAACAGCATGCAGGTACATTGATGGCACCATGTCACCAATGTTGGAATAATTCAATATAGCACATGCATGGGAGCCATTAAATATTTATCAAACAATTGGACATTATCAGAGTCATTACATACCAGTTGGGGCAGGTATGTTGATTATTTCTGGAGATAAGGTGGGGAGAGAGAAAGATGTCAATTAACAACTTCTATATTCCTGTAGTCCACATTACTTTCCTAGTCAGTGCTGTTATCTGTACCTTACAAGTCTTACTACACTACCCTATAGCCTTATTTTGGACAGTGATATGGCTGTTGTCATCATTACACTTGAACCGGTTTTACCTGCAGTATACACCTCTTACCTGGTATACCTGTGAAGGGAATGTATTTTAACACTGACTAACTGTTTGTAGACATACTCCTGGACTCTGGGTTGATGTTTTGCACTATGCTATCCAACTCTTTTTGCACAGACTCTGGCCACGTGTTGACCACATGCTGGTGTGCCTGGACATATCTAGAATATTGCCCTCTTTCACCTTTAGTGACCTGACACGCACATATACATGCTTTTCTACACAGTTATATTTTGTAGAACAGTGTGGGTGACAGTGACCAGTGATACTTTATTATTCAGAGGAACTGCAACACTCACAATTCCCTACAATACCAGAGTGGACAGTACCAATACACGTTATAATGGTCTGCATTTCTCAGCACAGTGTTCATATCCCACGTACCTGTGGGAGCATTGTTTGTTAGCACTACCTGACTGTTGCCACACAAAGTTCCAGATTACACATTAGTATTATTCACATACATCTCACTCTGTTACTAGACACACTCTGGTCATAGCTTGATGACATGGGAGTGTCGATAGGACATACTTGCAATATTACTCTCCTAACAGATTCAGGGGTTGCTACATTGACAGATGTGTTCTCATGATGTTTGACAATCACTTGTATTCCCTGTTTGTTGGCTACACATCTGGGATCATCCCACAGACTTACCAGGGTGACAGGCAGCAGATATGGGCACATATACTGGACATTCTGGCCTCATCTGTACAGTTGTGGGGTATGCATCTGTATGCAGCATAATTCCACTCCCAGGATTCAGACCATGGCTGTGTCTGCTACAACTTAAGCACTGTCCATCACAGTTGTGTCTGCTATTATAGCTATTGCTGTATATCTCCTATCTGTTTTCTGTCATATTAATCTCCTGTGCTTTTGCATTCTGACTTTGTATTACAACACTCATATACAGATTTCCCAGACAGTTATATGTTGTAGGACAGTGTGGGCGACAGTGATATGTAATACCTCATTATTCAGAACAACTGCATATCATTTTTGTATTTCTGGGCACAGTGTTGGTATCTGACAGACCTGTGGGAGGATTGTTTATTATTACTACCTGAATGTTCCCACACACAGTACCAGATTCCACATTACTATTAAGCACATACATCTCATTTGTTACTGTACACACTCTGACCACAGCTTGACAAGTTGGGGTGTAAATGAGTCATACGTGGCTTCTTAGTCACATAACGTATTGGGGAGTTGCTAGTGTGCCAGCTTTGTTCTCATAGCTGTGCGTCAATCAGTTATATTTCCTGTTTGCTGCCTATACATCTGGGATCATCCCACTGATTTCCCAGGGAAACAGGTTGATAGGCAACAGATATGGGCCACTTTAATAGACATTCTGGACATAACTGTATGGTTGTGGAGTATGATTCTGTATGCAGACTACTACCACTGACAGGATTCAAACCGTGGCTGTGTGTGCTAAAAAAATGATAGTTCATATCTCAGTTGCATATGCTATTCATTTTTTGTAGGCTGCATTTTCCCTGTTTACTCTCTATGTGTCTCTCGGTTGTACTAAATGGCCTCTGGGGATTACACCTGTCATATACAGGCATTCCTACACATTCAATTGATGGTGCACGGTGTGGGAACAGTGCTTAATACTACAGTACTATTACATGATTGCATATCTATATTACCGTATGATACCAGGATATACACATGTAGTCCAGCAGTTAGACCTGTTTTTTCAGGCTATTACACTTTTATTGCCTTACAAACAATATGAGAATCTTCCTGCCATATTCTCTAGTGTTTGCAGTACTTGCCTTGAACAGGTTTTATACGAGCAATTAATTTACTACTACTTTTATTTTTATTTCCTATGACAGTAAATATGTGAGTATTACTGATCTGCCTCACATCGCAATCTCGCCAGGCGACTGATGTGGGCCTCCTGGTTCACGGCCTGCTCCATTGCAGCTGCAGGGGACATAGGAGGAATATTTAGCCATACCTATCCATGATATACCTGAGCTGGAAATTACTACACACATACTGGGGTGATACACATGACTGGGACATCCCATGCTGCTATAGCCTCTTGGAGCCACTCCTCCAAGAGCTCCCCCTTATGCCACTTCAGGTCGGCATAGTGGTGCCTGACCTGCTCACCAGTTTGGGGTATGCCAGTGGCACTGGTAAGGTCACGAGCGAGACAGTCTCAGGCCTCCACCTTATATTGGGAGCCCTGGTACTGGCCCTGCAGCAGTCTCTGAGCATGGTCTTTAACTAGGAGTCCTGCCATGACCTTGGACTCCTGGATGCACCAGCACTATGCCTGGAAGTGCACTCCTTCTCCCCTTACTGCCATAGTGCCTGCAAGGGGAAGCTACAATCAGTTGTGAGATGTATTCCTGCCTCTTGGGTTTAAGTAGGGCTGATTTCCCATACTTTTCTGTGATTGGCTAGTTTTGAAAAGGCTAAGCTATGGGCAAACCTGCTTACCTTAGGTTGCCATTGTTTAAAGGGGTATACCACTGGGCACAATGTGTTATCTGGTCTACACATTGCTCACACCTCCTAAGCTGGCCTGTGCAATGCTTAGAGTAGCTTACATTAGACTTTCATTATAATGCCTTTTTGTCATTGAGTTATTATTCATTATACCCTATATGTATGCCTGGTATCCGTGATTAATGTGTACATACACTATGTGGGGTCCTTGACCTTTATTGGGGACTTCAACACTCTATTACAATTACACCTCACTTCTGGTCTTACTGCTGTACCCCAGTTCACATATTTATGTTATGTAGTGGGTTATGGAACATACGACTGTATACTGATTCCTTTCACAAGTTCAGTTTGGTTATACTATGGTGAGGACTTGTTTGCTGCTACCTCATTCTTCTGTACTTCTGTGATGGCTTGGTGGATAACTACTGGGACTATGGTGTATAGGGTCCTGGGTTTAAGATCTGCATGGCTGCTTATTTTGTTGATGGGCAGAACAAGGGCCATTGGATACAGAGTGATTAAGGCACTTTTGAGAAGTTGTAAGCAGGTTTGTGCAGGTTTGCGTGAGAGTAAGCACTGCTAACCTGCCGTTACATCTGCTTACAGAGAGTTAGCTTCAGAATTGCTTAGCCAGTGTAGGCATTGCTTACCACCGTGCAAATGGGCTTAAGCCAGCTTACTTGTGCTTAAATATGCTTACTACTGCTTATTTGTGCTTAAACCTGCTTACTAGTGCCTTATTCATTATGACACTGACACCTCACATGTGCATTTACTGCAGTACTCCAGTTAATAAAAATATGTTATTTAGTGGGTTATGCAACATAAATATTACTCATATTGTGCTTTGCCATGGAAAACGGAATTTGCTGCAGTGGGACTCGAACCGGGAATGCCTCTTTGTAGGGCGAATGCTCTGTCCACTACACTATTGCTATTCTGCTTCATTTGCATATATCTTCCTTGTTATCCTCTTCAGCCATTTAAGCTGCATTAACCGTAGCTAAGCGATGGGCACACCCGTGCACCTGCGATTAACTGTAATCGGATTTTTAAAAAATATAAAGGGTTTCTTCATTTTATTTCTATATTCTGTTGCTGTTGTACACAAGGGGGACTGTTGGTGGGGATATGCGGTCACTTGTGAGTGGTCTCACTCATTGCATACAACTTTCTGCTGTTCTTCATTATGGTGGCTTGTTTATTCTGAGAGCTCTGCTCTCAGACATGCCCCCTGCACTCATACATGCTCCATGTAAGCCCAGGAGCTCAGGCAGCATGCCTCATTAATATGCATGGAGCACTGCCATCCTGCTCCTAAACGGCCGCCTCCGTGCAGGACTAAGTTAGTCCTGCATGGAAGATTAGTAAATCCGGGGAATGTGTGTGTGTGTGTGTGTGTGTGTGTGTGTGTGTGTGTGTGTGTGTGTGTGTGTGTGTGTGTGTGTGTGTGTGTGTATATATATATATATATATATATATAGATCTACTTCAGTAGATTGAACATATTACAAGTTCAAACCACATATGGCCGAGACCATATGTTCAAACTTGTAATAGTTCGAACACTGAAGTAAAAAAAGAACAAAAACAACAAAAAAGAAAATTAAACTGCTATAGCGGGGGGATCTATGCCCCCCTGCACCCTTTACACCCTCTTACTTAAATATACCAACTCCAAGATCGCACTACATTGCAAAAAAGGTAAATCTTCCTTTTCCGCACTGTACGGAGATCTCCATTCAGTCCGATCGAACATTTACAAGTTCGAACATATGGTCTCGGCCATATGAGGTTCGAACTTGTAATATGTTCGATCTACTGAAGGGGACCCATATATATATATATATATATATATATATATATATATATATATATATATATATATATATGTGACCTTTTTTATATATGAATCTACTAAATAGTTTTGATCCAAAAAAAAAAATCCAAACATCCATACCAACGCAAGAGATTCTGTGTCCTTGGCATACCCTATTCTCTAAATTTTGACAAAATTATTAAAATGAACAGTAAATATTTGAAATTCCAGGCTCACTTTACAGACTCATTCTCAAAGGTTGTATACTAATTTGACTGTCATGCAGGAGCTTCCCAACGTGGCATCCATGTCAGACTATTTGGTGCACTGTATTACAGCATTAAATGATTACTGAAAGTATTTACTAATATTTTGTGACTAGAACCTCAGCACTCACCAGATCATGTAGAATATATATACACTTATCCAGCTATGGAACTCTCACAAGTCCCATGCTAACACCAAGTACTTTAATTTGAAATATAAACACAATGTAGTTTACACCACCATTATATTACTTTGCATATACTTAGCATATACTTGTTATTTTTACAGCATCTTTAAATGCTCAGTTCAGCAAGAAACACCCAAAATAGCCTTGTGTCCATTTGTCGTAATCTGCTGCCATGTAGATTATTTGGCTACAGTCATAACTTCAGCTGTAAAATCCTCCATATGCCCATCCTGAACAAACAGATGGTCCTTGAAAGGGCCAATGTCCATTGTACTGTCTATTGAATGTTAGAATACAATGTGTGATCCTCAGAATATAAAAATTTAAGTGAGAATGGGAAATAAATGCTAACTGCAAGACAGCAGTATCTTAAAGTTTTTCCATCTACTTTGAGGTTTTACGATCTTATAGTTAATATATGTAAGTAACTGGGGTGTGAAGCCTTGCTCATTGAAGGGACAGGAAGCAAAGCCCTCCCATACAAAATATTAACAGTGAGATAAGAATGTTGTTGCTATTCTGCATAAAACTTACTTTATTTTTTTCAAAGTGTTAACCTCCCTCATTATCTTATCTAAACGTTTGATAATGTGTCGTGGTGCCAACTAATTCTGCCTTAGTGCATGCAGCTACCTCTTCAGGTTCAGTTTTTGAAGTTAGAAATAGAAATTAAAGACAGCTACCCAAACATCCTGCTCGAGCTCAGTCTTTTGCCCAAATTAGCCATCTGATCTGGACATTTAATCCACTTATCCAGCAGCTGGACACCATCAGACAGCCCTTCCACATGATAAGGGCCAGGCTGGTCACAACAGCATCATGTAATAAAAGATTTGGCAAAACAAACACAGATATGAATCAATTATACTACACACCCAGCATTCTGGTCCTATCACTGCATCTGCTCTAACCTGAGACATCAAGGAACTGATAATCTTTCTGGTTTCTGCAAACCGCTATTGAGATCCTGACATCTTCTTTTACTGTCATCTTCCTGACCACATTGATATCCAACTTTCTCTTCCTTGCCACATCAGCCACGTTCAGATATCTAAGCTTCACAACCTAAATCTTCTATCTCAGTTAGTGGTGTCTTTCATTCTTCTGTTTCAGTAGTTGTAACTCTCGGACAGGGTCCCACCAAATCACAAGCCACCACCACTTTACGCAGTGCTGTTGTCAGGTGACTAGTCTTGTTCACCTGACCTCACTCTACACTGTGTCAGGTGAGTATGTTTGTTCACCTGGTGCCACGCAAGAAAGGGGCATAATGTTATTTTCGACACACCTCTCACTCTCTCTAGATATTTGCACTTCCTTTCTGAAACTCTTACTCAGGGATTAACTTTTACAAGTCCTACACCTCCTGTCAATATCTGGAGTTATTTCCCCTGCTGTATTACATTTAAAGAACTAAAATATAAAACTTTGGCAACCTTTGGCACAGTTTGACGTCCAAAAATCATCTACAAATGCTTACCTCATTCTATCATTTTCAAAAACAAAATCCTCCATGCATTTAACATTCTGGTTCTGAAATCTCAGCTGGTTTAATTCGGCACCTTCCATGTGGATCTATACTTTTGCTGTCTGTTCAGCACTTGCACATCAGATGTAGGGTCTATTGTTACTAGAAATCTTGCATCCCACTCTTTGCATTAAGGCATAGCCCAAGCATGCAGTCTTTTAACAGACTATATTGTTTGTGTAGAAACAAAAGGACATTATTCTCTTCCACAAATTCTACCACATCTGTAATGATCTCATTATCTTGCCTTGATTTATCTTTAGCAACTTTGGCTTTCCACTGAATCATAATCATATGTTTTTTCATCTAAGATACTTCCACCCCCACCCCCACAACATATGGGGTCAGCATGGCAGCCAAAATCTCTCTTACTGTGGTCCTTTCTTTTCAGGCTTTTACTTTCCACCCAGATTCATGCAGCGCAACTTTTACCCCAGGAATGATCGCAATATTTCCCTGTCAAGCTTCTGGGCTGATTTTGACAGTCTCCATTCTGAAGTTTACAATCAAGTCCCACAATTCTCCAGAGTACTTGCCAGTGAATTTTTGTCCCTTCTTACTGTAGCCAGTAGAAAAATAATTTTAAATTTTCCTGTAATGCAGATGTCTGCAGTTAAATATTGGTTTTGGACTCAATAGCCCATCTTCCCTTCAGTGATATAAGCATTTTAGTTGTAGCATATATTTCATGACATTAATATTTATTTTTGCACTTTGCAGCAGTTTATGATATGAGCTGGGGTCATTGCAATTTAATCGTTTCAGAGCTATTGCTGTGAAACTTCAGATGAGAAAGCCTGTTCAGTCAACGACTACAACAAATGAAGTGGTCACAGGTGAGATCAACTTGTCCTAAAACGGTTTGAATCCCAAGAATCAACTTCTAACCTCGTTCCATCTTCACAGATTCCTTATCCACATATCTGAAGTTGCCCTTGTTCATATGTTTGCATTTTCTGTCAGAAAGGGTTTTTTTTTACATTGAGATTCCTAAGTTATATCTCCACTATCAATCAGTAACAGTGATGCAGTTCAACTCCAACCTGCCTTAGAATCCTTGGGTCTGTAGTTCTTCAGAAGATCCTCTGATTATGCCTCCCTGCAATTACCCGAGTATTCATATTTACTGTTCACTTCATCTTAGCAGATTCTCTTGTCTTCAGCCCCCATTTGACTTTAGTTGCCATAATTCCCCTCCAGTGATCCCCACCACTTTTTATTTCTCGTCTTGTTCATATCAGTCTCACCTTCCTCCTATGCTTTCCTCTTCCTTAGCACATTCACTGTCCACAGTCCACAATGGTTTAAAATATTTTAATATAGTGGGGCTACATGTTTATTAGACTTATGAGTCTCCTTACAAGTAATTATGGTTTCTCTGCATTCTGCTCTTTTGCTTTGTACCTCTTTATTATTGTCCCTGACTAGACATGGAGTTGTCACTATACTTTAAATTTGCTGAGGAAGCAACATTCTTCAACCTAAACTTCTCATTCAGTTTATGTTTCTGCAGAGATTCTGAATAAAGGAGCATTTTCTTACATATTGTATTCACATGTCCTCAAAAATGCATGTAGATAAATTTAAAACTTGAAACAAAGGAACAGCATTTTGTATGTCTGAAGATTGCAATTCAGTGGATTTTACTTAAAGAATACAACATCTGTATAAATTTCAGTTTGGATTCACGTAAAATATGTTTCATAAGTTATTTTTTGCCTGGTGTATAGCCATTGCCTCTACTGTAGCCATTAGCATCACATAAATGTATTCCCTTTTGTATTATTATTTTTTGTTATTTTCAGTGTTGTAGGTTCATTGCCTGTTTATGGGCACAAATCAGACAGCGACTCACGTAAAGCTTGCCTGATAGCTGTTGGTAATGTATGAGCTGACCAGAGAACTTTTCTTCATTTTTTTTTAAAATAGCTGTAGATACTTCTGTTCTACAACACAAACATGTTAGCACTTCTTGTTTTCAAGCTGTGCCTGCCATTTAGGTGTTTTTTGTGTGATAGTGGATCAACCAAAATCCACAGAAGGAAATAACTCATGGATTATATAACAGTTCTGCAAACAGTGTCGGCATCTATGTCCAGTTACCTATTTCTTTCATACAGGCCTCCACTAAAAATAGGGTCTACACAGACAGACAATCAATCCAATCAACAAAAGCCAAATAAATAAATAAATGTGTTTTCTGTTACAATTGTTCATTTAAAAAACATGTTTTTTTAGTCTAGATAGGATCACATTTACTGCCAAGAGTCAAGTTAGGTACAACAACCACCACAAAATCAGTTTCTGTTAAGATATATGTTGAATAGTAACAGAAGTAATGATGGCTGTATCAGATTGTGATTCTGGCAGAGTATTAGACGCCCTAGGCATCAGAATTTTTACATATTTTATTTATTGTGCTTTCCTTAATGTTGACTATGTTAGTGATTCTAAAGCTTATGGTCTGGTTCCACAGAAGACCTAAAGTGGCATTTTAACTGACTAGGGGTAGAATGCCCATAACACAGGGGAAATCCCCTTACTCTTGTTTAGAAGGGGTCTGTCGGGTTCAATTCCCTGATACAGATGGTATTTCTTGTCTTTGTTCATGATGGTGGATTTGAAGTACAAAGTGATTATGGCGGATGAAATGAAAATGACTGGATTTACTAAGGATGACTTATCAACTGTAACTCTGTCAAAGCCAGATATAATTTTGTAGTTGCAAGTGACTGAGTCAGAAACATTATAATAGCTTTACAGCATTTGTTGTAATACGGTGATAGTAAAACAATAGACAATGAAATGAAAAGAGTGACTCGTGATCAGAGACGCAGAATGAGGGCGGCGTAAAATAGCAGACTGGAAATTAATGAAAGGTAAAAGAAACAGTATGTGGAAAGAGAAAGACATTTGGAGCTTAGAAAATTACAGGAGATATAAGAGAAACAAATGTGAGAAGAAACACAATAAATGCATTATAAGCCGGAATGGACATACCTACAGACAAGTAATTTTGGCAAAATGTCAGTCTTACTTTGGGACAGAGATAAGAAACACAAGAGAGCTGAAAGGACTGAGCAGTAATTTATTTTAAGATGAAAGCTTAAAATCTGGTAAGTAAGTGTTGTTTAGTCCTGTAAGCAGATTCTCAGCTGTCCACAACTGGTGCTGAGGATAAACAAAAATCGTATGTGCAGTTAACATGCACATTGTATTAAAACTTACTGGCTTGGATGACACTTCAGCAGTAAGTTTTGAAGGTCCTCCCTTCCAGAAACACTGGTGCTTGGATTCTGCCATGTTATGTAGACCCATTATTACATGTGATCAGTCCTTTGAAGGTAGAAGGTCTTTATTAGGCAGATGAGCGTTGCTTTGATGACTGCTTTAGCTTCAAATTTTGTATGATGTAAGGTTTTAGAAGGAACAGATCTTTCACAGATTTATGGAATATTTAAATTTGGCTATTACTAGCAGAAAATGATATTATTCATTCCAATACAAGACATTATAGCAGAAATATATTTTGTGAGGTTTAAGAATTTTAGAAAACAAATAATGAACTGGAGTTCTGAACTTGGGTTATGAGATGAATCAGTAAAATGAAAAATGGCAAAATGTGCAATATAGCATATATGAATATTAGATGTACAGTGAGATATACCTTCGTTGAAGGTTGTGTGCCAGGGCCGGCAACTTGGCACATAAAAATCTTCTGCCAATCATTAGCGGACCGGAGTTCCACTGTGGCGACCCCTAACCAGGAAAAAAGCCAAAAGACACAACAAAAAGTGAGATACTGAGAGTGACATAAACAATTTCATTATAGGTTGAGAGGTAAGTACTAAGCTAGCTAACCTCATGGACTATTTTAAGCCTAGCCAATTTTCCCAAATGTCAGAATCAAACTCTGTACCTTTGAGGTAAACATCTTAACCATTAAGTCAACCCCAACCTTAATTATTGTAGAAACAGCTGTCATTTAGTTATTTTTTTTCTAAAACTATTTTGAGACTTGTATGTTAAAAAATAATCATTAACCTATGAATGCCCTTTTCCTATTTTTAAGTGGGGTCAGGGTGTCAACACAACTATCATCATAGCCACTAATTCAGAGCCTCTCTTCTACCTTCTTTGACAGTTAAGTCATACTGTCATGGGTCTGGTCACATGCAAATCACCCATCTCTTGGTCCATATGAGTGAATATGAAAGCATTATGTATGGAACTTTGGTTGTGAGGCAGGCCTTGAAAAAAAAAACTTTAAGCAAAACAAAGATACACTGTTAAGTAAAAGGATGCTGAGGAAGGCTGGATTAAGGAATTTGATATATCATCAGTTTACTTGTCATAGTGATATTAGGACTGAAGTAAATGTTATTTTTAGGACTTTGGGTGGGATTAAATAGGAATAACATTTAGAATTGTTTTGCTGTGGATAATCCGTGAACCACACAAAAGTTTGAAGCCAGTTCACCAGATGGGTTATATCAGGCAAGTTGTTCCTCCCTGTCACATTTCTGAGGGTAACGCCATAATTCCTCATGCAAATATTGACATTCCCAGCAGAGGTATAGAATGTGTATGTAGCTTCCTATTGATGATGCACCCATGTCTAAGGTCAAACACTCTGAATACTTGTTAGATTGACATGCCCAAACAGAGGACATATTGAGGTAATTCTATCATTTAGTGGCACAAAGTCCTGCTGAACAGTACCTTTCTTGGGACGTGTGAGTATTTCTTCATCTGCTTGGGCTTCTCCTGAGGGTCAGCTTCAGAGCAGGAGAGAAAACTCTTCTTCTGAAGAACCCTGTCTCCAGAACCAAAGCTGTGCTTCAGAGCAGGAAAGAAAATTATTCTGCTGAAGAACTCTGCTTCCAGAACAAAAGCTGTGTTTAAAATAACCTAAATTTATCAGGTACTTTTCAACATCACGCAAAAGCTCTGTCTCCTTCCCCAAAAGAAAGGTGACATTTATGTCCCAACAGCCAATTTATAGATGGACAGTTTATTGCATCTTAATCTGTCCTTATCCTGCCTGCCATTTCATTGGCTTTTCATCTACACCCCCCACATACACCCTACCCTTCACTTGTGAGTGATTAGATTGTGACGACCCCACAAAGGGCCAGTAATCAAGGAGCCTGAATCTTCACCACTGACATTGGAGAGGGACATTCACTTGGAATACAAATGGATACACTCAGTATTTCCAGATGCAGACCTCTCTGCATCAAGCACAATTTCCCTTAAGAACACACAGGCAACACACTCAGCCCAAGGTCTGAATTTCTCTATATCTGTCTCCCTCCAGGTCCCCAGTAAGGCTCCTCACTGGTATAGCTGTAGGGTTAAGTCCTCAGCTAAGTGTCCAAGCCAAGTCCTCCAGCACCCTCTCTGTAAACCCAGTACTTTGTGTCCCTGCCCCAAGTAGCTGACACACATAGACAGACACACACACACACACACACACACACACACACACACACACACACACACACACACACACACACACACACACACACACTGTGAGATTTGATTCTTCACACAAACACACACACACCTGGGAAATGCTGGCTGTGCCCCCTTCTGCCCAGAGTATAAGATAGTTATCACTGCCACCAGACACTCCACAATCAGCTACTCTAAGGCCCTTAACAAAGGGTGTCCAGTTATACTGAGCAATATTTATACTAATACAAATGGTAGTAGTTCACCAAGATGGCTAGGCATACACAGTGTCACCAAATAAATATTAGCACTCTCAAAGGTTAAATACGTTCAACAAGGGCAAGCCACAATAAAAGTTTAAATATATTTAATAATAAATAATAAAACAGCTTGAAAATACTGAATATATATTCACAGTAAACCACAGAGTTCAGATCACAGGGAATATTGAAAACAACATTGATGGACAGACTCGGACAAATAAAGGAAAACAATATCTAAACTAAGCTTCAATATATTCCTGACCAAATCTAGAATAATTACTATTCCCTATTAGCTTACTTGATAGAGCAAAGTACAGTGAAATACATGAGCAGTCTTTCTAGTCAGGTTCCCCAAAACAGAATACTCCTTCCTCTGAGATTACTCCCTGTAAAAGATAATATCCAAGATGGGTTCCAGAATGACATCATCTGGTCACCTGACTCTAGGTTCTCACAGTAACTCCCTTTGAAGCTGAGACACGAATTTAGCACAGATGGCTACAATACACATCTTAAATGTTTATATCCGTGCCTGGGGGTTCCCCTCTTTTTACTGAGTTAGTAAACAAAGGCTTCTTCCAGACCCACCATATCTGTTCCTGTTCAGTACTGTGGGGTGAATAAATATTTATTCTGAAGAAGTCCAGACATTGTGTGGACGAAAGTCCTAAATCTGTGATAGTATTAAATTCAGTGTTCCTTTTACCTACAGTGGTCATGTTTTTGTTTTAGATGGTGCTGTTTTTTCGTGGTTTGTGTATAGAATATAAAAGATTATTTAAAAATCTACTTATGCATCAATCTAGGCCCTTTTAAGAATGGTTTTAGTGAAGAAATCCCATTTAAACCAGGTAGTTTTTCAGTATTTAATAAAAGAATCCATTTCTGTTCTAAACTTTCAGTATAATTTTTAACATCTCCACCTGTTAAGCTTATATCTAAGACTTGCAAAACAAAGAACTTAAAGTAGTGTGTAGAATCATACTTCATAATATGTACTGCTAGAGCATTAGCATATTTTTTGTTTTCTTAAATGCTCTAGAATTCTATCCTTAAGGGATCTATTAGTCAAAAAAGATACTAAAGCTCTATTTTATTTTTATTTTATTTATTTATTTTACATTTGTTGACCGGGCTAGTCTAGCTGGAGATATTTCCATTTTCAGTAGAGGCCCGAGGAGAAAAGCTCCACAGAAGTAAAAAATCTATACATACATAAAAATCAACATACATAACAATAAGACATTTAGAAATCAGGTTAGTAAAAACAGCAAAAATCTTCAAAATTCTTCTAATAAGTTAGTATAACATGAATTAATTACTACCACACACAGAGAAATTCCAAATAACATCATACAGGAATAAAAATACTTGGAGATAAAGATACAAAGATAATAAGTAACGAAAGTAGAACAATAAGAATGGGGTAAGGAATATGAAGGGGTTTGAGGCGAAGAAAGCAGGTTAAGATAGTTAACAGGGAAAGAAGCAAGGAGAGGATGAAAGGGGAGAAGAGAAAAAGCTCAGTGGAGAATAGAGTGAAACAAGAGTAAGAGAGATAGTTTAAGATAAGTAGTAATAGTGGAAAGTTAATCAGGTTTACAACAGGAACAAAGCCAGTGATTTTGGAAGTGTCGTTTAATATTTTGTTTGAAAAGAGGCAGAGAGGAAATCATTATTATGTTAGTAGGTAACAAATTCCATTTTGTACCTACAGAATTGGTGAATAGGGAGTTACCAGCAGTGTTATTAGATTTTATAGAAGTAGTCAAGAGTTTACTCGAAGAGCGGAGAGAGTTTAGATTGTTATAGGGGATTATGAGTTGGGAGAGTATAGGAGTGTTATTTGGTTGGTACAGTATTTTATGGGCCAGAATGAGTTGATGGATAGCAAGATAGTTTTGAATTTCAAGCCAGCCTAGTTGTTTCAGGTTAAGACAATGATGGGTTCTGTAGGGGTTACCAGTAGCGAAGCGAGCAATGCTATTGTAGCAGGTAGCTAATTTGTTAAGGTTTTTCTTGAGGTTGGTAAAGATGGGTGAAGCATAAAGAAGAGTAGAAATAAGATGGGAGTGAGCGATCCTAGTTCTAGTAGCTGGTGTAAGAAATGGTCTAATTCGATACAAGGATCCTATTTTTCTGTTGACTAGTTTTATAGAGTTGTTAATATGTTGGTCAAAAGAGAGATTATTATCAATGGTAATAACTAACAGTTTAGTTGTAGAGTCAGGTGAGATGACAGTAGCACTGTTGGAGGAGATATTAAAGTTTAAGGGGGAGGTCCTGGAAGTGGGGGTAAAGAGAAGAAGTTTAGTTTTTTTAGCATTTAGTAAGAGGAGACGACTGGAGAACCATGTTTCCACGGTATTAAAGACATTTTGGGTAAGAGAGATCAGTTCTGAAGTGGAAGATGCTGAGCAGATGAGCGTAGAATCATCAGAATATTGAATGCATGTAGCTTGAGGGATTATTGTTTGAAGATCATTAATGAAGAGGGAAAAGAGAAGTGGGCCAAGGATAGAGCCTTGAGGAACTCCGATAGAAACAGGCAAAAAAGAGGAAATGTGGTTATCCCATAGAACTGCCTGTTTTCTATTTGTGAGATAGGAATTAAACCATGTAATGGCTGAGGAATCGAAAGAGAGAGATTCAAGAGTCTTAATTAATAAAGTGTGGTTGACCATATCAAATGCTTTAGAGAGGTCAATGAAGAGGGCAGAAGAGAGTAAGTTGTTGTTACGGTTCTGATTAATAGTGTCTACAAAGGAAAGCAAGGCAGTAATAGTACTGTGATGTGGTCTAAAACCATGTTGACAGTCTGCTATAATGTTGTGAAGAGAGAGATATTGTACAAGTTGATGATGGATACATTTTTCCATAATTTTTGCCAAGGGTGAGAGGAGAGCAATAGGTCTATAGTTAGAATAGTCAGTGGAATTTCCACCTTTATGAAGTGGGATGATATGAGAGGCCTTCCAGATATCAGGGATGATTTCTTCTTTGATGGTCCTATTTATGAGAATAGATATAGGATATCATGACCTTGGCAGCCTTTTGAGGAAATAGTGAAGGGAGCTTGTCAGCAGAGGGGGTGCAAGGTTTTAGTTTGAGAAGGAGTCTATAAATGTAAGATGTAGAGATAGGTTGTAGAGAGAATTTAAAGGAGGAGTTAGTTAGGTTACTTGGTAGGCAGAAGTTGTTGGCATTTAGTTGTTTAGCTAGAGCTTGTATAGTTTCAGTGAAGAAAGAGTTAAAAGCATCTGCAGTTTGTTGAGGGGTGTCAGAGTCAGCATTAATTGGGGAAGGTGTTTTAGAGGTTCCTGGGGAGAGGAGTTTATTGACTGAGGACCAGAAGAGTTTAGAATTGGTAAGATGATTTTGCTGTAGTTCAAGGTAGAATTTCTTTTTGTCAGATATTACTGCCTTTTTAGTTAAATTTCTAAGCTGAAATAGCAGCGCATATTATGAAGTAAGCTTAAGAGGTGGAGATGTTAATTCAGTTAAACGTTGTCTGATGAAGCTGTGTGTCTACCGTGAAAGCGCTTACCATTTTTATTTTCAAGCTACACGTTAAAGTATTTTGAATTTAGCCTTGTTTGGTTCGGTATTTCTTTTTGATACTTTGCATTGTTATTACCGATTTTCATTCTGTCTCCAGTTTTTGTGTTTGGAGAATAAAAATTTCCAAGCTAAGAAACACATGTTAAAAAAAGATGGAAATTCCCTATCATAGTTAATGACTAGAGACATAGTTTATATAATTTAAATGTAACAAGAGCAATGTTCACATGAACATTTTCAAACTTTCTGAATTCAAAACACGAGTATTTCACAAAATGTAAAATACTATACTGTGAACCAGTCAGTGAGGGAATGAAAAGTCCATTGTGGTGTAATCTTTACAGAAATGTTAACGGGAACTGCAGTACATATCAAGAAATGAAACCATCAACTTTTTTGGAGAGGCAGAGATAGAGAAAAACATAATTTTCCAGTCTAGTTCAATGTTCGACTATCACAAGGAAAATGAAAAGTGAAATGCATTTCCTAGCTTTTGGTTTATATCACAAAATAAAATAAAAATGGGGAATTGATTCCCTAACTTTTGGTTTGGAAAAATATTCATGCAACTTAAATGATTAAACATTTATCAGTAGAAATATAACCACCAACGCAAAATCATGACAGTCTTAGTATGTTGAAACTATTACACAAGATATGAGTGTAAGAAAGCTCTTAGTACTATGTCCTCCTGATAATCCCAAGTGCTTTCAAGGCCCTGTGGTGTCCAACAGCCTGTTATCTGAGTTTGGTCCATGACAGATCTACCCCTGATAAGTTCTAAGAAATGAAAAGTGACTATTATATTCAAAAACAGGATAGGCACCAAAATTCAGTTTAACAGGGGTAACAAGGCTAACACATATGTCTAGTAATGACTCTTAAAATAACTGAGAAAATGAAGATATTCAGGGAGGTTTAAACAGAAAAACAAACAGATCATTGACTGGTTGAAAGAGTGATGACAGCAGTGAGAAAAGGCCAATGTAGTGTTAACTGTCTAGTTAATGTCACGGGAAAGGTAAATTGACATGGAAATGGACAAATGTCATGTTAACTCTTGTATATGATTGGTCGCACTAGTAGTAGCATTGTGAACAGCTTAGTACTGTTGCTATATTTTGGGGGATCTACTTCAGTAGATCGAACTTTTAAATGTTCGAAACTCATATGGCCGAGACTATATCATCGAACATTTAAAAGTTTGGACACTAAAATAAAACAAAAAACAAACAAACAAAAAAAACTAAACATTTGTAGCAGGGGGGCAAGCTCACATGCACCCCCACCCCACCCCCGCTACTTAAATATACCAACTCCGGGATCGCACTACATTGCGGAAAAGGGAAATCTCCCCGTTCCGCATTGTATGGGGATCTCCATTCAGTCCGTTTTAACTTTTAAAAGTTTGATCATATAGTCTTGGCCATATGAGCTTAGAACTTTTAAAAGTTTGATCAACTGAAGGGGACCCATTTTGGGGCAGTTTTTTCCATGAACTTGTTTTAGTTTATTTATTCAAAACCACTGATGAAAATTAATCCTCTCACTGAATGCTTTTTCTACCAATATAGAGTTAAGTAAACAAATGACAACTTCGGCATACAGGGCTGAAGCTCTGACTATGGCAAAGATGATACAAATTCAATTAGTGGCCCAGGTACTTTAGGAGGCAGTTAGGGGCTCAAGGACAATTAAATGTCTGTGGCTACTGACACCTGCCAGAGAGAAAATGTTAGACATGTTTGTGAGAGACATGCCCCAGTTGTGAGTTCTAGTGGTGAGACAAGGAACAATCTAGTGTGTTTATTCACGAGTGGGGCACTGCTGCTGGGGCTGCCATTGGTGCTTATAACAACCCACTGCACTCGATGCCTAACTGCATCAGCTGACAGATGCAAGGGAAATTAGGGTTTAATGATTAAATCCTAGCCAGCTGTAATGTGACGGACCCAGCTCCTCACCTGTTGATATTCTTCAAAGCCAGCACAGCCAGATAACCTGGAATCTTTCTTTCCTGGAAAAGGGGGACTCAGATGATGAGGATTTCCATTTGAATTCACCCCTAATATGTGATTGTATGAGAAGGAGAATGGAATATTTTGCAGGACACATGGACACTGAAGTCAGGAGTAACTATACAAGAAAGAAAGAAAGAAAGAAACATTAATGCAGTAAAGCACATTTTTAGAATTCATTTTCATTATTCATAGGTAATGATATGAATGCAGGCAGCACAGCACTCTAATAATCATTTGTAATCTAGCTCAAGCACAATGGCAGTCTGAGAATTAGCTTGATTAGCTATTTAAGAATAATAATTAAAAATAGATCTGTGATTGCACTGTTCCTGCGTCTGAAGAAAAAAATGCAGTAATTGCCATTTATTGTTTTGTGTGCGTCTGCTATGGTGTTGTGTTTTTAAATTTCTGTGTTATAGGAATTTCAATCACTGGAGACAAGGAAAGTAAACAGTGACTGTTAAAACAGTTTTTTTCATAGTTAAAAAAATTAGATCATGCTATCATGCCGAAATGAATGCCTCTTCATGTTTTTGGCCTCAGTTTGTGCCATCGGGCATTTATAATGGTGTTACTGCTATCAAAGCTGATATAATGTTTTGCAATATCAGAACCTTTCTTGGTAGTGTATCCAAGGTGCTGTTTAGTACGCATAAACTCACAAATGTTCATTGCAGACCCCATTTGATTTTAAAAGTAGGACATCCAAAAAAGAGAGAAAGAGAGAGACAGAGAGACACACACACACACACACACACACATTACTGGAATATATCTATGTAGGTTCATAGGTGTGTGTACTAGGCTAACGCCCTAGAGCCTATATAAGCCTAGCCCAAGAAGATTCCCTGGCATCATGCCAACTAAAGTTATTTCCCAGTGCCCCTGTCAAGCAAGACCACTGAAATGATCCCTGGGGTGAACTTCCTATTGCCCATCCACTTGTCAAGATTTCTGTTAAAGAGAACCAGTGAAGTGCTCTGCTTGACTTGAATGGGAAGTTTGTTCCGGAGTATGGGAAGTCTCTAGGTTAGGAACCTGTCCCTCCAGCACAGTATATTCCTTTAGTCCCTTCCTAATGCTTTGAGTTAGTTTGAAAAAAAATGTTCACATTACTTCCCATCATGAAGCTAGTAGAAAATGTAAAATAAGAATTCTGGTCTACTAAAATATGTTAACTTTCTTTGCTGTAAGTACTTTTGCAGACTTTAATAAGCTAAAATATCAGCAGAAATCTGCACAGAAACAGAATAAGAAAAGTAAAAGTGAACTGAGAGAAAAAGAGAGACAGAGAGTTAAACAGAGAGAGAGAATAAAGAATGTGGTAACTTTAAAGATAAATGATTTTGACCACTTTAATACTAATCTTTGTGGGATATCCACTGTGTGAAACTCAGACTGCAGCATAGCTTTTTATGATGTCTGTGACCAACACTGTAAGTGAATAGAATGCACATGCAGAAAATGAATATCTTAAAACTGTAATATTATGGTTCTTCAAATTCTAACTTTCCAATGAATGACTCCTTCATGCTACTTTTTCACTGAAAATTTTAAACTCAAAATAGAATATAAACATATAGGGATATGGTGGTACCATGTTCACATGTGGTTGAAAGAAGCTTTTAAATCTGTCCTTATGTAAAATGCTAGCATTTTGTTTCTCTTTACTTAAGGTTTTAAGCAGTTTTGCAGCTGAGACACTCTACAGACAACGTAGAGTTCCTAGGAAATTGCTATTCAGAGAATTAGGCTTCAAACAACTCATGTATCTAGTCTGAACTTTTTATGAATAAGTTGATGTGCAAAATATTCTGTTTACTAATAATTAATATGTGCTTTTGTATTAATGTATTAAACAAGAATTAACGATAACAGCAAATACATGGATCATGGATCATGAAACTCTAGCCATGAGATGCAGAAACATGCCCAGCTCAATCACAGATTTCCTTCCTCAAGTACAGCTCATACTGGAATGAGACCCAGATGTCATTATCAATTAACAAAGTAAAAACTTGTTTCTCTGGTCACAGCTAAATATTAATCCCCTTCACACCAAGAGCAGTTCCTGCAGTCAGAGAAGGAAATCTGCATAAGTGGCTATGGAGATAGAGAAAAAAAGTGCCAAGTTTAAAGGGAATGCACTCCTCAGTACATGCACGTGCAATAAGAAGCGAGAATATAAGAAAAGTGTCACCCAACTTTAAAGAAACCACTGCACTGCTGTAATCTCTTTTTTACCATTTTACAGGATGGAAATTGGGGTACTGGATAGCAGGAAACAGGGGTCAGCAAGCAGAGGACATTACACAAAGGAAACAAGGAAAAGTACAGTTGTGTACACTTACCATAAATGTAGATGTTTGAGTGTATTCACTGTTGCAGTCATTACATTTGGGTTATCCTGCTGGCAGGTTGCCCTCAGTTGGCCTGAATTCCATAGTCTTGGGCCCTGCGTTGGCTGCTGTCACCTCTTCCCTGACGTCAGGTCATCAGGGGTATAAAAGATGCAGCCGACACCATTTTATTTAGTTTTTCTTGCCCCAGATGTCAGGTGCCCCCAAAAGGGTAGGCTAAAATAGGTAAATAAAACATACATGCACCAAAATAAGTTTTACCTTCATCTATAAGAAAATACACCATCTAGGTTGTATAAATTAGAGAAGTAAAGATAAGTTCCAGCAAAAATAAGGGGGATGGCGGGTGGGTAACCTGGACTGCAACAGTGAATACACTCGAACATCTACATTTATGGTAAGTGTACACAACTGTACTATGTTTTTTGTGTTTCACTGTTGCAGTCATTACATTTGGGTTGAGTCCCAAAGCTATGGTTGGGGGGCTGGAGCTAAAACAGCATTAGGAGCTGCTATGAGGACCTGCAGAACTGCAGTGGCAAAGCCTGCCCTGGATTTAGAGTAAAGAGGCAGATTGTAATGTTTTGTAAAGGTATGCATTGAACTCCAAGTAGCAGCCTCTAAAATGTCTTTGGTTGGTACTCCCCTTAGAAAGCAGCTCTGGTTGAATGTGGCCTAATGCCCTTAGGCACTGGTTTGCCAAGCTGTGAGTAGCAGAAATGAATGCAGTGACATATCCACTTTGAAACAGTCTGCTTGGAGATAGCCTTTCCTTGTGATGGCGTGGCATATGCCACTAGTAATTGCTCTGTCTTTCTGAAAACTTTAGTTTTGTCCAAGTAGAATCTAAGTTGTCTGTGTACGTCCAAAGAATGCAGAATTTTCTCCCCCTTGTTCTCTGGATTTGGATAAAAAGTTGGCAAATGAATTGTTTGGTTAAGGGCTACATTGGATACCACCTTAGGCATAAATGTAGGGTTTATTCTCAGAGAGACCCTATCTGGATGGAAAATGATAAAGGGTTCCACAGCCATGAGAGCCTGTAGCTCTGAAACTCATCTTGCAGAAGTTATTGCTAGGAGCAGAGCTGTTTTCCAAGATAAGAACTTTATGTCCGCAGTAGCAGCTGGCTCAAAAGGAGGTAAGGTGAGTTTCTTCCAAGACATAATTGAGGACCCATGCAGGTGCTGGCGTTCTCCTTGGATGCCTTACATTTTTGGCTCCTCTGAGGTACTGCCTTAATAAAGGATGAGAAAAGAGTAGTTGTTCTGTATTGTAATGAGCTGAAATGGCAGAGGCATGGATTTTAATTGATGAAAAAGATAGGCCTTTGTCCAGCATCTCATTTAAATATTGCAAAATCTGAGGAATATTTGGGACAACTGCATTAGTTCCTTGAGCTTGGTTCCAAGCGCAAAATCTCTTCCATTTCCCAGCATAGGATTTTTTAGTACTAGGCCTTCTGGCTTCTAAAATGACATCCATCACAACTTTACTGAGAGGTGTGGTTTGTATGGCTACATTATCTGCCATGCTGCCAGGTTTAGGGTCCTGAGTTGGCTGTGCAGAATCAGATTGTTTTGCTGGGTTAGTAGATGAGGTATTTGAGGTAAGGTCCAGGCTGGGCATTGGGACAAGGTCCTTAAGATCGGATACCAGTATTGGCGTGGCCAGTCTGGGGCAATCAGAATCATTTTTGGTTTCTCCTGCCTGACCTTTAGGAGTACTTTGGGGAGGAGAGGCAGTGGAGGAAAGGCATGTACTGATAGGTTTGTCCAGTTGAAAGATAAGGCATCCACTTTCCAAGCTTGTCTGTGATAAGTCCTTGTGCAGAATCTTCTTAGTTGATTGTTTTGAGGGGAGGCAAACAGATCTATGTCCGGGCATCCCCATTCCATTGTTATCATGCTGAAGACTTGTGGATCCAGGTGCCACTCATGGGGATCCATGAGGTTTCTGCTTAGTTCGTCTGCCAGAGTATTTTTCTTTATTGGCAGGAATTGTGCCTGCAGATGAACTTGGTAAGTCAAAGCTGTGTCCCATAAAGCCATGGCCAGTCTACATAGGGGGTAAGAATGAGTTCCCCTCTGCTTGTTTATGTACCACATGACCGTGGTGTTGTCTGTCTTTATCAGTAGTTGTCCTGGATGAAGTAGGTCCTTGAAGGCTGTCAGGGCATTTTGAACAGCTAGCATCTCTTTTTGATTGATATGTAGATGCTTTTGGTTTGTGGACCAGGTGCCCTGAATGCCTCTTCCTGCCATGTGTGCCCCCCAGGCATAATCCGATGCATCAGTCGTTAGGCTCTGCCTGGCTGGGGGTAGTGAAAATGGTATTTCCTTGTTTTGGTGACAAGCCTTTGCCCACCATCGAAATTCCTGTTGCAGACAAGGTATTAGAATAATCTTTGTTTCCAGACTGTGGCAATGCTGTGTCCAGACACTTTTTAGGTACCACTGAATTTTCCTCATATGCAGTCTTGCATATGGAATTAGTAAGATGCAGGATGCCATGAAGCCCAAAGCCTGCATAATTTTTCTTGCAGATAACTGGGCTTTTGTTGCCATTTCCTTGAAATAGGTAGTCAGTTGCCTTTGTTTGTCTGGAGTGAGATAAGCCATCTGGGCAGTTGTATTTAAGCTTGCACTCAGGAATATTATTTCTTGAGAGGGTACTAGTTTTGATTTATTTTTGTTGACTGTGTACCCTAGGCATGTTAAAAGTCTTATCACAAAAGTCAGATGCTGTAGTAGAATATCCTTGTTCTCTGCTTGTATGAGGCAGTTGTCCAAGTAAGGATATATTTGTACTCCTCTTTGTCTGCAGTGCAGGTCTGGCCAACTGTTTGCTCTTGGCAAGGTATGGAAATGAAACTTGTAGCCTTGTGACACTATGTCTAGAACCCATTTGTCCTGGGTTATAATGTGACAATTTTTAGAAAAAAGTGCTAGTTTTCCCCATAAGGGTGCTGCCAGAAGATAAGTGATTGGTGCAGGCAGGGGGAGGTGATTGGGACTGTTTCCTGTATGGTTGTGATTTGTCTTCTCCACCTTTGGAGATAGAGGCACTCCACTGCTTAGACCTGTAGGAACCTTGCGGCTGTGATCTGCCTCTAGGGTATCTGGATCTGCCCCATTGAGGTCTGTCTGAGACTGGAAAGGACCAATTATTTGTAGGCCAGTGTCTGCTAAATCTAGGTGGCTGTACCTGTAAGAAATCCTTGACTGTTTGCATAGATTTAGCTTTGTCCTCCATTTTCTTTAACACCTCTTCTGCCTTAACACCAAATAAGGTATCATGTTGCAAAGGAGCATCTAATAATTTTGCTTTAACATGGTCAGGCAGATTTTGTTCCTTTAACCAAGCATGTCTCCTAATGACAGAACCCGTAACAGCGGCCCTGCAGGAGACCTCCAGAGAATCGAGCCCACATTGCAAAGTATGCTTTCCAACTTGTTCAGCTGCATGCAATAAATCCTGCATTTCTTTGTTTTCTGCACATTCAGAATTTGCCATCATTTTCTGTTTAAGCAGTGTCATGATATATTGCTGATATTTGAGCATATGAAACTGACAATTTAAAGCCCTTATAGCCAAAGTAGCAGATTTGTAAATCTTTTTTCCCCATCTATCCAGTGCCCTAGAATCCCTGTCAAAGGGGGTAGGGTTTTTTGTAGTAGAAGACTTGACCCCTTTGGGACCCTGTGAAATAGTTTCTGGGTCTGCAGAAGGGTTTTTGAAAAGGAATTTATGAGAGTCAGGGACCCTGTAGTATCTATCCGGCTTAACAGGAGCTGGAGGTAAAGAGTCAGGGGTCAGACTAGACTCCGAGAAAACATCATCTACAATGCCTAACACAAGTGGAATAGCTAGAGGCCTGTGTTGAGGTAGTAATAGGAAGTCTCTGAACCTTTTCTTAGATTCTGAAAAATATTGGCTCTCCCAGTGGAAATATTCCCTCATGGTATGCAAGGTTTTCCCAAAAGAATAGTCCTCAGGAGGAGAAGCTGAAGGAATTGACTCTTCAGCATCAGAATCCTCATAAGGGGGAAGAGAATATTCCTGATCAGAAGAGGAATCAGAAGAAATGGAAACCTGATCTGAAGATTCATAGTCTGTCTCTTGCCTAGGCCTCTTATCAGGAGGGGGATGGGAACCACTGATCAAGGTAATTAAGACTTCGGCCATTTTGAGCATCTGTTTTTTGGGCATGGAGGCCTGCCCTTTTGGCTGGTGAACTTGTTTCTTTGCCTTTAAAGGTGTTTTAGCCTTTGTCTTTGAAGTCAGTTTAATTTATAATTGTTTTGATCTGAATACACCCTCAGAAGCCGATGCCTGCTCAGCGGATCCGGACCCATCTGAGGGAGTTATCTCCGAGGCTCCAATACCTTGAGTTTCCAGTGGCCTGGCCGACTCCACGTGGGAGTCGGTAGCAGCCTGCGACTCTAAAGTAGCAGGTGTTAAGGGCTGCAAAAGTGCCTCACTGAGGACAGGCGAACCGGCGATTTGCTTAGGAGAAGCTTCGTCATCGGTTTTGGGCCTCGGTTGCCTGTCTTTTTCTTTTAGTTTTTTGTGAACTCCGGTAGTCGGATGGCTATCCGACAACATTGTATAATTAAATCTTCGCCCAAAATAGCTTAATGCAAAATCGTACCGACTCTTAATAGTGCGTTGGTTAAATCTAGCACAAAACCGACAACTAGCAACGTCGTGGTCAGGGCAAGGAATGCAATAAGAATGAAATTCCTTATGAGGTATTTGCTTCCCACAAGAAATACAATTATTAATTTTTTCTGACATCGGTCTGGAGCAAGAAAAAAGTTTCCCCAACGGGGTACTAAGCTTTTAATGAAGACTTCGGATCTGAAACTGGAACACGAAAATCTCAGGAGTCAGCCAACTGGCACTTGCGAACTGCTTCCGCTTCGGGCACCGCGCAGCAAGAAAGACTAAATAAAATGTTGTTGGCTGCATCTTTTATACCCCTGACAACCTGATGTCAGAGAAGAGGCGACAGCAGCCGACGCAGGACCCAAGACTATGGAATTCAGGCCTACTGAGGGCAACCTGCCAGCAGGATAACCCAAATGTAATAACTGCAACAGTGAAACACAAAGAACATCTGAGAAGGTAGGAATGGCAGTGGTGGAGATGGAGAGGGAGAGAGAGATTTTTTTTTCTGGGGGAGGTGTCCATTTTATTCTTAAGAAGGAAAGCTGAGGAAGGGTGTAATGGAAGGTAAAAGCATGGTAAGAGTTTAAGGAGACCAACAGCAAACACACAAACATGTATAGAGACTAAATACTGGTATTGGGGGTGCTGACACACTGAGAAAGGAGGACAACAGCAGAGTCAGAGACACAATACAAACAAAAGAGGGATACCTGTAATGGGAAGGATTGGACAACAAACAGTGAGGGCACTGACACAAAAGGTAGGGCTATATCGTGGCTGAGGATGGGTACAGCTGCCTATACAGCACTGTATGTGCATTTCCCGACCAAGAGGGAGTTAAGGCAGTACCTTGTCCACCTTCCCCACTGGGTCTTATTTGAGGTGTGGCTAACAGGGCCAGACAGTGATGCATCTCTAATATCTGTAAGAGGAATCTTTCCAGGTGGCAAATGAGGGCATCTGGCCACTGATCCACAAGCTGCCCCACCACCTCCCAGCAGGTCACAAACTCACCACCACTGGCAGAACATCCAGCAGCAATGATGGCTCTCCCAGCTGGGGAAGCAACAGCAGGTGCTGGAGAGTTGGTCTCCTCACTGTCTCCAGTGCAGCCCCCATGGAGGCAGCCCATGATGTTACTTGGAGAGTTGCAGGAACAAGTTAAACCTTTTGGGGGACTGCAGGCCTAAGCCATGACACTAGTACTGCTGTGGAAGCTGATGTCCATAACTGCAAAATAAAAGAAGAAGAATAACATAACAAACATATTAAAATAAGTTAAAATGAAAGGCTAGCAACAAAGAAAGGGAGGGGAGAACCAGAGAGTGAGACAAATTAGTAAAAAAATCAATATACTGACTCTGAAAGGCATACATATGATTAATGACATCATGCAAAATATAAGAAGAGCTGCAAAAACCTAAAAGGTTGATTAATAGCATTATTATCTGACATGTTAATAGTGTTATGTTATGATGTGATAGACATTCTGACAGTATATTTATTTATTTATTGACATTTTTTGCCATGGAATTCAGACTGAGCAGTGCCCTCTTACAGCAGAGGCCAGAGGGGAAAAGCTCCATTATAAAAACATCATGAACATTTGCATTGTTTCACCGTTTACTGTCAGTTTCATTTATGAGTGACAGTTCCATTACTCAGATACCCTTGACATTAGTTACATCATTTACAAACAGTTTCAATTAAAAGTAACTGTTATGTGGGTTGTATATGAATATTTTTTAATACAGGGATATAGATGCAGTGCAATATAATCATTATGTATAGATTGTCTGATTTTACATTAGAACATTTGTTATTATAAATACATATTCAAAATCTAGGCCACAGGAAAAAAGAAAGAGTTAGAGAACAGCCAAAAGAAAGGAATGGGGGGGCACAAAGAAGATAAATGAGATGAGATGAGAGAAAGGAATCGGAGGGCACAAGGAAGATAAATGAGATGAGATGACAGAGAAGGATGTAGTTGTGATAACAGTGCATTAAGTTTTATAGAGCACAGAAGTATGACATGAATCCCTATAGCTGTATTAGTACCAGTTTAACCAGCGGTGGTGCAGGTGCAGAGCCATTTATCTATCAGGTGCTGCTTTTAAGTCTTATCAGGTTGCAGGCTGTTCTTAAATGGAGTGAGATGGTATTTCAGCTATTAGCAATGTTGTGTGAATACAGGGAGTGTCCTGCATTGTTGTTAGGTTTAGTTAAGGGAGACATGATTTGTCAGTGGAGCACAGAGGTCTTTTAATAGTGTGAGCTTGAATGATGGAACAAAAAGACTGGAATTATTTCAGGGTTGTGCAGTAGTCTGAAGGTTGTAACTGTAAGTGCAATAAATAATTATTTAGTTTGAGCCAGTTTAGAGAGAGGCAGTGATGTGATTTATATTATTGGTTGGTTGCAAATTTGTCTACTTTATTGTAGCATTGTTCTAGTTTTGCTGATAGACAAGAGTTGAGATTGGTTAGGATAGGAGAGACAGAAGTGTCTGTGTTTTGTTTAGCAGAATCAGTAAGGTAGTCTTTTACTCTGCAGAGACAGCCTAGCTTTTGGTGTGCCTTGTTTATGGCTTGCTGAAGGTGGAGATCACGTTTCAGGTGGTCACCTATAATCACACCTTGTAGTTTGGTGTGGGATACCAGTTCTATATAGGTCTTGTTGGATGACAGTATATTAAAGGTATTTTTCAGGACAAGAGAAAGTTGGGGGCAAACAGTAGCAGTATATATTTTTTGGATAGAGGAGGAGTTGTGAGTTGTTTATCCAAGCTTCTACAGAGGAGAAAGATTTCTTGGTGAGTGTTTGGAGCACAGGTAGTGACCCAGTGTGGAATCATCAGCGTATTGTACTATGGTGCCTCTTTGACTGCTGTGTTTAGGTACATGATAAATATGTTAAACAGTACTGGTTATTAGGGTGGAATCATCAGCATATTGTACTATGGTGCCTCTTTGACTGCTGTGTTTAGGTACATGATAAATATGTTAAACAGTACTGTTCCTATGACGGATCCTTCTGGAGCTCTAACATGTATAAGGGGGAAAGTGGAGACACCATCCTGCCATTTCACTGTTTGGGACCTATTAGTGAGGTAACTAAGAAACCAGTTATGTGAGGAGGGTGATAGTCAATAGGAAGAGAGTTTAGTTAGGAGAATTTGATGATTGACTGTGTTGAATGCCTTGGATAGATGTAGAAATAGGGCTGAGGTTAAAATCCCTGAAGTTCTATTGTGATTTATTAAATCTGTGAACCTTAGAATGGCGGTGGTTGTACAGTGACTGGATCTGAAATCGTGCTGTGAGGGAGAGAGGAGGTTATGAGAAGTAATACATGTAGTAAACTGAGAGTGCATCTTTCCATGATTTTAGATAAAGAGAAAATGGTAATTAGTATATAGTTTATGAACTTGGTTGATGAGTAGGTTAGCAACTTCAAGTATCTGGGAGGGGTGGTTGAAAAGACAAATCTGAATGAAGAAAAAGCTAGAATCAGAGAGGAGCTGCAGCCATCTGGCATATAGAGTGTCAAGGACAGTGTGTGATAGAGAAATACCAAAGAAGCTGAAAAGTAAGGTGGACAAAACAGTGGTGCAACCAGTACTACTGTATGGTATGGAAACCTGGTCAGTAAAGGCAGATCAGTTTGAAGAAGCTACAGGTGATGGAAATGAAGCCAGCAACCACAAAAAATAGAGCTTAAATCCACAAAACAACAGCCAGCAAACATACAAACTTTTAATAAGTCTTAGCGCCTCAACAAAGCCTTCAAAGAGTACACAAAACCAGCAGTTAGCCTCCATTTAAATACACAATCATTAAAATCAATTAAAATTCAAACAGGCAGCCTCCAATTGCATTCAAGATTAAACCCTAAAGGGGACAGAGTGTTAAATTTTAAAATGTCAATACTTTCTTTATGCATTAGTTTCTTTTTATACAAATTATCTGAGCAGAAACCTCTATGTATTTTTTCTAAAATAGTAACCTTTAGGTCACCTGGGTTAGAATCATGACATTCTAAGAAATGTTTAACCACCGGACTATCCACTTTTTTATTTTTAATATTCCTAACATGTTCCTGCATTCTATATTTAAATTTTCTCTTGGTTTCCCCAATATATACTAGATTACAGGAACATTGTAGGGCATAAATAACACCTTCTATTTCACAATTGAAATGTAATTGGAGGCTGCTTGTTTGAATTTTAATTGATTAATTGATTTTAATGATTGTGTATTTAAACGGGGGCTAACTGATGGTTTTGTGTACTCTTTGAAGGCTTTGCTGAGGTGCTAAGACTTATTATAATTGTGTACTTTTACTGGCTGTTGTTTTGTGGATGGAAATTAAGTGCCTGAGATGGGTTGTAGGATGCACACTGTGCGACAGACAAAAAAATGAGGACAGAAGAGCAAAAGCCAAAGTAGCTCCAATTGCAGAGGTCAAAGAGAACAGACTATGATGGTTCAGGCATGACTGTCAAAGAAGGTAAGAGAGTAGTAATGAATCAATAGACAGTTGATGTCACATTCTGACCCCATGTAGAAAAATGAGAAAAGGGCTTGATGATGATGACAATGATGTTGATGTTGATGATGATGATGATGATGATGATGATGTTGCTGTTGATGATGATGTTGATGTTGATGATGATGATGGTGGTGGTGATGATGATGATGACAATGATGTTGATGATGGTGATGATGATGATGATGATGGTGATGATGATGATGATGATGATGACAATGATGTTGATGTTGATGATGATGATGATGATGATGATGATGACTGCTCAGGTCCAGAAAGGATATGCTAATGATCCTTTACTATGCCTCCTGGTTCTCTGAAGCAGTAACTCTTGCGAGGCAGAGATATCCAAGAAAATTTTGACCAACCAAGGAACATCCTTTATGTAAAAAGGCATGTAAAAAGGCATGAATCACTTGTGCCAGAGATTTTCTGTTAAAACAAATAAGGACATCAATATACCATCCCAAAACAAGAGGTTTAGTGGAACAGTTTAAAGAAACCATAAAATCAATGATGAAAAAAAAAACATTAAGAAAGACACCAGCTATTGTGTTACTTAATGTTTTCAAGCTGTGAGGTACCCCAAGTTTCCATGGGGTGTAGTCCTTTTGAGTTGCAACATGGCAGGAGACCCTGAGGACTTTTAGATATAGTGAAAGAGATGTAGGAAGAGGAAAAGATACCTTTTAGAAGATTCATTAGGATACTACACAAATCTTTGTGAAAGACTTAAGGCCATAATATGCCCCATGTGAGAACACATGGTAAGGACTCAAGTAAACTAACAGGGAGTGTGTAACAGGATGCCCATAGTAATCCAGGTGCAGGATGAAGGTTTGATTCTGGTCCTTATTTCTAAAAATATGTTCCTTGCAAAGTGGCAAGGAACCTATGAGATCACTGAGTAAAAAACTGAGATTAACGAGAAGAGTAGGAATCCAGAAAGGAGATGGGCCGAGCGAATATGTCGTGTAAATATTCTGAAAACCTGCAAGGTGATACAAGTCAGTTTAGTGGACTCAGTTTCTGAAGGCAGAGATCATGAAAAAATTGTGAAATTTCAATTCACCCAGAGATAGTTAATGAAACTTTCCCTAAGCTTCAAAAGCCAATAGTACAGGAGTTGTTCATTAGGAATAAAGACAATTTCATAAATACCAGAGAGATCAACCTTTAAGCACAATATAGAGACAATGCCAGGAGAGCAAGTCATCCATAGGCCCCGCCAGGTACCAAAAACTCAAAACCAAGCTGGGAAACATAGGAAAAATATTCTGAAATTAAGGTTTATCGAATAGTCCACTATTAACTGGAATAGTCCTATTGCTTTGGTTCCATCTCGTTTGGTAATTAACTTCAGAAAATGTTATCTGTAAATTCAATGGCTACCCCATGCCTAGGGGGATTAGCTGGTAGATTTTTAGGAAAGGCTAGGTTTTTGAGCATCCTGGAGTTCAGAAAGGGGTATTGGAAAATCACATTGACTAATGTGGCTAAACAGAAAACAGCTTTCTCTACAGATGATGCATTATTCCATTTGGCCCCTAGGGGTTCTACCTGCATTCCAGAGCCTAATGGGCAGGATTTTAAATCATTATCAGGCTGCTTATGCTGCACCCTAATTGGATGGTGTTGTCATCCACTAAGAAGATTGAGATTCCCATCTCCTCAAGGTGCAGGCAGTACTTATTTCACCGAATCAAGCAGAGATTACTTTTTACACTTCTAAGTTTAAAATAGGGGTAACCAAAGTGAGATAACTCAGATATCTGACAGGATGAGGTGTGATAAAGCCTCTAAATGTGGAAAATAATAAGTTGTTAAGGACTTGTCCTGTTACAAAATAAGTTGTTAAGGACTAGTCCTGTTCCAAAATAAGTTAAGGACTAGTCCTGTTCCAAAACTAAGAAGCAAGTAACAGCCTTTCTAAGGATGACAGCATACTAGTAAAAATGTATTCCAGAGTTTGCCTCCATAGCATGCCCCCTTACCAATCTCAGTAGGGGAGTTGCCAGAATGAGTCAGACAGACCCTGGAACCTGAGGAGGTTTTCCAAAAGCTCATGCAATACCCCTATGCAGAGCCAACCCTAGTATTCTTGATTTCTCCTGGCTTGTTATGGTTTACATGGATGCCACAGAGTTTAGCTTGGGGCTGTGCTAGAACAAAAAGCTGTGATGAAATGTTTGAGTGTCTCCAACACAATACTGAAAACTTTCAGTTGTTTCACTACCATAGCCCAGTTAAATGCAAGTGTTACAACTGCTTAGTAAGAAATATAATAAGACTGAGATTAGGTACTCCACCCGTGAAAGAAAGTTTTTGGCCAGCAAGTGGGACTTAACATCCATGCAGCATTAATTACCTGTCAGGCAGGAAGTTCCTCTTTGTCACAGATCATCCCTCCCTCCAGTGACTTCATCAACAAAAACAAGGGGAATGTCAGGCTGTGCAGATGTTCCCTAACAATACAGCCATTCCATTTCTTTGTGCAACATTGTCAGGGTGCACTCCACTACAATGTGGAGAGTACATCCAAGGTCCACAAAACATCCAGATTGCTTGAAGCCAAGTGATTCAAGCTGGAAGAGGAGGGGTGTCATCTGTAGTATACAATTGTAGTCCCAGTGGATAACCGCCCACCAGGTAAGCCAAGGTGTACAGAAACAGGATAGTTTTGGTACTGAGGCACTAATTCAGCACATGGGGTTCAGTCCTTTAAATCATCTTGTATGAGCTTCCAAATGAGAATGCATATAAGTGGTTACCTGTCCTGTTGGAAGGGGAAGGTACATTCATAATAGTGGAGTCACTGGGAATTTCAGATAAGCCTTGACAGTGTCTCTGTGGAGGTATTCTGGTGAATAGAGAGAGAGAGACTCATTCCATGGCTAGAGGAAAATTTGCGTTTAACAGGAAGGGCTATAATAGCTGAGAAACTGCAGGTTACCTGTATTGTGTGAGAGATACTTTAATAATCAACTGTTTCATCGGAGCTGTGTTGGTAAGACACTTTTTTTATATTGCGTTGGAACTATTTCCCAGAAAAAAAATAATCGCTTGCAGGACAGAATACAGAGGAAAGATGGTACTGAATTAGAGACTCTTTATTTTATTTATGGGTCATGAAAGGGCAATCCAGAGAGACTATTGAACCATTTGAGGAATCTAGTGCACCTGTTTTAGGTTGTGGCCGCAAGCAAATGGACCCAACTTTCCATTCAACTGCAAGTTTATTTTGAGCTGCCAGTTTTCACTGCTTATTCTTCTGGGAAACATTAAGCCACTTTTATGTTCTGCTAATAAAATGACCTTCTTTGGAAGAAACCATATGTGCACAAGTCCAAATATCACAAAGTAACTATACATATATACTTACTTGCTTGTAGTATTGTGGAATTAAAGCAGTTTGTTTTGTAGAGTTAGCCAGTATTGTTTTGGTTTTTTTTGTGGTGGAGATTGTGTTGCGCCACTTGCTGTATTTCTACCACATTTTTTCACCAACAGCCAACATAACACTACTTTTTGTTTATATATAACTAGGTATATGATTTCATGTTTCATATTTCTTGTAGAAAGTTCCATGCAGTTGTGAAAAACTTAAAAACTTGTAAAATGATTGTTAGGAGAAAAATTACATGTTGATATACTCAAAATGAATGCAACACCTTATTCTAATAATGAATGTATGTTAACTTTATATCAATGGATGGAGTAGAATTTTCATAATTAAAAAAAAAAAATAAACCTTAACCAATTGGGTATCTTCTTCTTAAACAGGAGGAGAGTGATTTAAATTTAATATTTAATGAGAAAGGATGAATTTGTGACATTACTATGTTATGCGATTTGTGATGTATATATGTTAGATTGGTATAGCATTGTCATATGTGGGAAAAACTCTTATCATAAGTCTTTAGGAATGAAGATATATACTAAGTGACAAATGAAGCCAGTCTAACAGCATCTTATTATCCAAAATAATTTTCTTGTGTGACTCCTTTAAAAAATTACTATAATTTGTTTACAATGATGTGTAATAAACAAAAGTAAGCAATACCTGCTGGCGGTAATTAGGAGTTAAAGTATTTATCTACGTGCTTTTACTTACTTATGTTTTTTAACAGGAAATGTCGAGCTGGGAAAATGTATTTTTTATAGAATCCAAGAGAGATGAAAAGCTTTAAAGGAGTAAAATGAAAAGTAATATAAATAATACATTCATGCAAATTATATAATAAGGAAGGAACAGAGCATTACAAGTGAAATATCTTTTGTTAAGTAGGATTAACTCCAAACAGCTTGTCACACAGCACAAGATGTTTGTGCTTAACATACGGCCTAGGTGATTTACAAAATTTACAAAAACTATATGTGCCCTAATCTGCAACACTGAGCTACTGTTATGGTTCCACATGATTTGCAATACTGAGCCACTGCTAAGATTACACATGATCTGTATGTTGAGCCACAGCTAAGGTGCCACATGATCCGCAATGCTGAGCCACTGGTAAGGTTCCACATGATCTGTATGCTGAACCACTGCTAAGGTTCCACATGATCTGCACTGCTGAGCCACTAAGGTTCCATTTGATCTGCAATGTTGAGCCACTGCTAAGGTTCCACATGATCTGTATGCTGAGCCACTGCTAAGGTTCCACATAATCTGCAATGCTGATCCACTAAGGTTCCACATGATCTGCAATGCTGAGCCACTGTAAAGGTTCCACGTGATCTGTAATGCCAGGCTATTGTTAAGGTTCCACACTGCACATCAAGATTACTGGTGAAATAGGGGCACATTTATACACAGCATGTTTGAACAGTAGCATCAGCTGCTGTTGTAGCTGTTCTACACAAGAATATGCATATATATATATATATATATATATATATATATATATATATATATATAGCAATCAAGGATGTTATTCTAGTCACTATTTATTTTTAATTTTTAACCTGACAATGCCCTGGGCTGCTGAGGAAGCCATTCCTCAAGTCTGACATCACTGCAACATCAGGTGGTAGGAAAGTCAACCAAATGAGAGCTGCACAGATGACCTTGTGGCTTAGCCTAGCATTGTAAACAGAGAACTCATTTTCTTCCGGCCTTTTTAGTAATATACTTGCTGACCATCAAACCTTCCTTATTATACTGCACTATGTATCCTCAGTAGAGTGGGCAGATCCACGTGAAGAGGTCATCAAACATGCAACCATGAATTTAACTTGTGCCTCAGTCTGACTGTTCTGGAGACAATAGATAGAGTTGTCATAGCCCTGGTGTTGGGGGTTAGTCAGTGGGACTAAGGGCTATGACAACTATATCTATTGTCTCCAGAAAAGTCAGTGGAGCCTGCAACATGCTGAGCCCACATTATAGAGGCATTTATATGACTCCTAACTTACCCCCCTGTTGACTGACATGAGCAACCATGCCAAGGCAGGGGCCTGTCACACCCACCATTGGTGTCTACATGGTATCTCTTTCACACACACACACACACACACACACACACACACACACACACACACACACACACACACACACACACACACACAAACACACACACACACACATCTATGAGGACCACCATCACTACCTTAGGAGTGCCAAGCAAATACCCTCTTGGTCTATAGCCACTGGTGTCATAAAGAGCAAATGGGTGACCAGAAACTGCCACCCCCCCTTCCAGCATGGGAAAGACAGCTTAGGCCACTCACTCATCTCCACCCTCACAGAGCTCTTCCAGTACCTAAAGTATATGGGCTGTCTGAGTCACACTCAGGGCTTTATCCATCTGCATCACAGAGATGGGTACTAACTAATTAATTATTCATGAGAGTTGAGTTCAACTCCCTGTTTTTGAATCACGTTTTGTAAGTAAGCATAGGAGGGGGAGCATGGCTGAGATTTAAGTGGAGATGTATGGTCATGGTTCAGAATTCGGTCCTGATTCTGTCACAGAGAGAACAGTGAATCTTTAAATTAACAGTAATGGAGCAAGCATTTCATAACTTATTAATGCAGTAGCAAGCAGATGAAACACTCTCATTGTAAAACGTTGCAGTTATTATTTTAAATTCTGTGTTTCTGTCTGATTTAGATTTCCTACCAGAAACATTACCAGTAGTGTGAAATTTGTATTGTTGTAGTAATTCGGAAACTGCCACCATTACTGCTGTGAGCAGTTTGAACATTTAAATAAGCTGTCTCTGTACACATAAGTATTAGTGTCAGAATATGATAAGGGTGCTTAATATTACCAAATATGGGATATAAAGCTTTCATTTCCATTAGTTCACTGTTAAGAGTGAATAAACATATAGAAATGTTGAAGAAAGACTGAATAAACGTTTAGAAAACAGGCAAAGAGTTTTATTTGAAAACTGATGAAATTTGCAGGGCATTTTCAAAAATCCTTACGGCTGAAAGGAAACTAATTATTCTCGCAGTGTAATAAAGAGACACCTGCAGCTCTGGCAAAGGGTCAGTTAATATGAGTAATGCAGAATGCAAACAGCATGTCATGACTACATAGAAATACCAAATAAATCATTTAACTGTGCATTTCTGAAATGCATTTTGCTTCTGAGTAGGTAAATATAACATGTAGTTATTGATACAAGAAGACATTCTAAAAAAAAGCAGCAGACAGCAATATTCTAAATTCTACTGAATACAGTAAATGGATTAAAGTAAGTGAGGAAGAGGAATATTAATCCAAATGTACTTTGGATAGTGAAGTAAGGATGCCTTTTTACTGCATACTAATCACCTTGCACATTTCATAACATTTGATAGCATGCTCTATCTGTTAGTAAGATTGAGGGAAAGAGTGCCCTGATAACTGTGGCAATAATAGAGGCACACTATAGAGTGTTAGAAAAGAAGCCGGGGTCTATTATATCAGGGAATGGCTCAAAGCAAGGGGTTGTGCAAATAAACAGACGAAAATAAGACGGCGTGAATAACACTGAAGATTTGGACAATCCACATATGCCATGCACAGACCATCTAACATGGAAGAAAAACATAAGAAAGTGATAATTGTTGTCCTTTAAATGGAGATGAAGTATTGTTGAAGGAAGACTTTAACATGCAAGATGCAAATTAGAATGTATTGATCGCATCCACACCTAATAGCAAGATCTTTGTTGGTACTCAGCGTCAGACATACGTAAATTAACTGACACTCCATATTAATGCCATATCTGTAGCACTGCACTCTTGAGCCTTTAGTGGGCAAAGACAACTATGTGAGGATAAATCATACCTCTCAACTGTACAGATTTTCACAGAATGTCCATATTTTTGCCTCATATTCTTGTTCTGTTTTTCATAAAATCGTGGTTTTCTGGCAAAGTACTGGCAAGTCATTGAAAATTAAAGTCAGAAAATAATGACAGGCATTTGAGTTTCAGACTTCATGCTCTTCATAAATCCATGCTAATGCAAAACCTGCTATGGTATCAACTTTCTATGTTTATAAGAGCAACATTTAAAAATTGTCCCTGTTTTTGGGCCTTTGTCCCCCCATAATTTTTGGATTTGTCCAGATTTCTTGCTCAAAAGATTGAGAGATTTGGTGAGGATGCTGTTCATAGACTTCAGCTCTGCATTTAACATGGTGGTACCAATGCAACTGATAGAAAAAACTGGCACATTTAGGAATCAGTAAATATCTCTGTAACTAGAACCTGTGCTTCCTGATTGAGAGACCACAGAGGGTGTGTACAGGTAAGAACACATCAAAGTGCATCACGATTAACACTGGAGTTCCGCAGGAATGTGTTATCAGCCCACTGTTATTCACCATCCTGACCCATGACTGCTATGCTAAAAACAAGTCCAACCATATCATCAAGTTTGCTGATGACACCAGTTATGGGGCTCATCAAAATGGAGGATGAAAGGGCGTACAGAGAGGAAGTGGCATACCTGATCAGTTGGCACAAGAAGAACAACCTTGACCTGAATGTAAGGAAGAACAAAGAGATTATCATCAACTTCAGGAAAAGGAGAGCAAACCACCCATAGCTCAGGATCAATGGTGACAGTGTGGAGAGGGTTAAGAGTATGAAATTCCTGGGTGTACACATATCAGAGGATTTCTCATGGTCAGGAAACACCAGCCAACTGGTCAAGAAAGTGCACCAATGCCTCCACTTTTTAAGAAGGCTGAAAAAAGCTAAGCTTCCTCCTCATATTCTCTCCACCTTCTATAGAGGTGCAATAGAGAGCATCCTCACCTGCAACTTAACAGTGTGGTTTGGAAGCTGCACAGTTACAGAAAGGAAGGCACTACAAAGAGGGGTGAGGGTTGCAGAGAAGGTAGCAGGTTCCAGTCTTCCATCGATACAACATCTTTATTCTGCAAGAAGCATCCGAAAGGCCACCAGAATAATACAGGACAACACACATCCTGCTCATGGACTGTTTAAGCATTTGGCCTTGGGCAGGAGATATCGCAGCATCCACTGCAGGACTACAAGATTCAGTAACAGTTTCTACCCTACAGTGATTAGACTTCTGCACTCGGGCACTAGTTCCAGGGGTATGGAAACATAATAAGTCATTTTTTATTTATTTGTGCAATATATACTTACACGTATTGCAAGTAAGTGCAATATTTATTTATTATATCCATAATCAGTATTATTTAACTCACTCAAGTGCAATATTAGACAAATAACTTAGGCATTTCAATCTGTAGTGTGTTTTGTATTACTTTAAATAGGGCAGTTAATTTAACTCAGGGGAGGGTATTCTTTTCATATATGAGTGTTGGTAAATGTCTCTGCTCTTTCTTGTGTGTATTGGGAGTAGTATTGTATTTGTTAGTTATGTTTATTCCTCTACTTTTATGTGTTGTTTCACTTTCCTTTGTAATCTCAAGAATTGAGCATGGAATTCTGTTTAGGCTACATGTGTGTAGTTCTGAATGACAATAAAGTTTACTTTGACTTTGACTTTGATACCCCCAACCTCTTAGCTCAAGAAATCTGGGCAAAATCTAAAATCATGGAGGCCAAGCCCCAACAATAGGGATAGGTTGTAAATATTGTTCTTATAAACTTAAAGAGTTGCTAGAATTACAGGAATTGTGTTAGCAAGCATTTTCCAAAGGGTATGAAATCTAAAAATCAAATGTATGTCATTATTTAGTGACTTCAGTTCTGAGTGATTTTCCAGAAAACCGCAAATTTTATGAGGAGCATACCTTCTGTGAAAATCTGGAACAGTTGAGAGGTATGGTGATTAGACAGTGTGAAGATACACTAATTATGGGAGGAATAGTAGAGTCCCTGGTAAGAAAAGTATTACCATGACAAAATGGGAAGATAGCTTTCTTCACAGATTGCTGTAAAGCACCTTTTATTGCAGTGCATTCTGTTCTGAAGATCCCTTCAGCAGAACAAAATATCCAGAGGACAGGCACTTCAGTGGGGGTTAAATGATGGAAACTGGTTTGCATTACAAGTCCTATAAAGGGATGTGTAATGGGAACGAACCTTCAATGTGTGGGCTTGAGCAAAAGACGAAGTGGCAAGGATGAGACAAAATATTACTTATAAATAATAAAAACAAACGAACTGGAAAAATCCAAATAATGGCACTGGATAAGGTAGCACCCAAAATGAAACAAATATGAAACAAATATTTAATCCAAATAATGTAAGCACTTTCGAACAGGATAGTACATGTACTTTCTCAGACAAAAGCTTACATTATTTGGATGAAATCTATATTTGTTTCATTTCGGGTGCTACCTTGTCCAGTGCCATTTTTTGTACAAAATATTACTTTATCGAAATGGAGTACGTGAATCAGATTGTGGCATAATTCAAAAAAGACGTATGAGAGCAAAATAAAAAAATGAAAATACATACAAGATGTGTCATTCAGGAAAGACATAGATATATCACAAAAAGGCAAAGGATGATGGGAATTAACTCCTGAAGAAGTCGTAATTCAAAACTCAGGAGTACGCTAAGGGCGTCCTTATAAGGCCAGTTGGGGGGATAAGTATAAGCTTTGAGACAAGTAGGACCTGCGACCTTTCTACCAAACAATGGGGAGATCAGGTGAAACAGCTGATTCTGTAATGCCTATACTTGTCAGTTGCACAATTATTTTGTGAATCCACTTTAAAAATGATCTGCCTCTTTTTTTCCATGTTTGATTCTTTCCGTTTTAATGATTTTGAGGATTCTGGCGCATTTGCACTGTTGGTTGATTCCGACTGTTTCCTTCTGCCGTTACTAATATAATTACTAAATCCTGCTCTGTCTTCTCATTCTTTTTTTGGCTAAGGCAGAATTCCTTCACCTTGTTTGTACGTCACTTTAGTTTATCATTTGTATACTAGTCAAAGTCAAAGTTAGAAAGGAGAGCCAGTTAATATCTGGTATGTGGTCATTGATAGAGCATGTCACAATGGACAAAGTCATGCACTATTTGACACACATTACCCGTTATGGCAACTACTTATGGTTCTGGAATAGTACTGCACAAACAAAACTCCATAAAATTGCAATGCTTGCTTGTAACAAACATTCTGCTTCATTTCAAACACATTGGTTCATAGGTTCATAGGTTGGTACTAGGCTATCAGCCCTGGGGCCTATACAAGCCTAGCCATAACAATTCCCTGGCTATTTCTTACCACAATATTTACTTCCCTGGACCCCTATCTAGCAGGAAACATTGGAAATGTATGTTGTTATTGCATTGACTCTACTATAATTTACATAAATTGCACTTCTGAAAATAGCAAAACCTGGAAACTTATTTATTTTTTAATTTGTTTGTTTGTTGATGGGTAAGCAAACGAGTCTATATCATTTGAGCAAATGCTTAATTGAGCGAATCGCTATTTGTCTAACTGAATTAAGTGAAAGCTCAATTAAGCGAACGCTAGGTTAAGCAATTTTTTCCCAGGGAAAGGACGTGGTTGTCCATCATTGGGTATTTGCCCTTTTCCCCACTATAGTGCAATGTTAGAGTTGGTATATTTAGTTAGGGGGAATTTGGGGGACAGCCCCCCATATTGGGGGTGTGGGGGCAAAGCACCCCACTTTGCAGAGTTTTAAATCTAGTTTTGTTTGTCCCGATTGGTGGGTGGGCAGCTGTGTTTTTTTTCCTGGGAAACGTTTTGCTTAGCCGATTGTTCAATTAATTGCTCTTTCGCTGAATTAAGTTCGGCAAATAGCGATTAGCTCAATTAAGCATTTGCTCAAATGATATAGACCCAAGCAAACTTGTCTGGCACAGACAAACCCTTATTAGCAATTATATGGATCTCAAGGGTCACAGCTGCATCTAGAGGCAGTTCGCAGTACACAGGTGACCAATAGTTTTATCCCTCCCCCCAAAAAAGAACACGGAGAATATGCAGGCTCATAGATGGTAAATGGCAGTATGGCCTGAACTCCAAGCACACAATTTGTAATACAGCTGAACCTGTAGACAATGAAGATAGGAACAAAAGCCCTTGAAAAGTAGGTACATCCAGCCAAAAATCTACACATCTAATTAGCATAAAATCTGAGCTCCAAATAGTACACAATGCTTCTTTCTTCCACTAGGAATGAAGGATACAACTTAGAAATGTGTTTAAGAAGCAGGATGGCAAAAATGATGGAAAATAAGCATATTACCAAAGATACAATGTAAAATCTGTAGACTTTAACTCTACTGCAAAATTCTACCAGAGGTGACCTGTGCCTGACATATAAGGCCATGTCAAACCCTGATTTGATGAATATGCTTCACCTCAAAAAATCTAGATCCCTCAGAACCACAAGGGCGGGAGACTTAAACCTTGACATGGTTATTAATAGAACATGCTGGAGGGACAGATTCATTACCCAGAGACTCCCTATGCTGTGGAACAAAATCCCGGTACATGTGAGGCAGAGCACCTCGCTGGCCTTGTTCAAGAGGAATCTTAACCAATGGATGGGGGATCGCAGATATACCCCAGGGATTACTTCAGTGTCACTGCTTGACAGAGGCACAGCAAAATAATAGGCATAGTTTTATTCAAACTAAAGGAGTGGCGAAAGCCAAATAACTATGGGCTAGGCTTATAAATGCCCTTGGGCAGATAGCCTAGTATGAACCTATGAACCTATGAACCACACGGCATCATTTATTTTTGCTTCTGAAAGGGGGAGGATGTTAAATGTGTGTCTTCTTTCTTAAATTATTGTTGCCACTAGTCATGTAGTGTGGTTTTCTGTGTACTTAACAGCTTTAAAAATCACACATGATAAGGGGGATTCAGAAAACTGAGTGAAGGGGTAAATCAAGGCTCTAAACAGGGACATAAGTCCAAAAATAGGGACATCCTATATAAGGATATAGCAGGCCTGAAAATAGGAATGTTCCTCCAAAATAGGGACAGCTGAGAGGTCTGGAACTTGAAAGGCAGAATAATTCATTTAGTAAAGGCCTTCAATAAAGTGCTGAGAATGTAAAATGAGGAGCACCCTCCCTCTGTTCTTTTTATTAAAACTAGCATTAGAAAGAAATATCATGCATCCATGTCTAGAAATGATGCATTTTGTAGAAAATAATTCTGATTTTTATCCTGTAGCTTTTTTGTCGTATTATTTGCATTCTTTATTCCCATGGCTAAACAGTTATTAAAATGTATAGTAGTTTCAAAGTTCGTATCAAAGGAGAGTTATATAAACGCACAAATATGTCTGGACTAGTACATTAATGTTTGTTTTCAGTTCCATTCGTAAGACAGCTGGGATTTCTTGCTTTTACATTATAAATTATTACTAGGTTTGTTACCCACACTGCATTTTTTCTGAACTACAGGAGTGACTGTAGAGAGTGAGAGAGGAATCCAGCCTAATGGCCTTTGCAGCAATCAGAGAACAGCCAACGCTGACTGTTTAGAAAAGAAGAGATCCAAAACAACACAGTTTTTCAATATCTCATTTAAAATAATTTATTTTGTATTTCATTTCCACAGCCAAACACTTCAGAGAGATAATCTTAAGTTGCAGATAAGGCATATATTGCTTTTCTCTCTTCCATCAAATATAATATTTTTTTCTGAATGCTAGATGATTGAATCTGTGCACAAGATCTCATTGTATTATATTTTTTTCTGAAACTAACTAAAGTTTCTCTTTTCTTCTTTTGTTTATGGCATGGGAGGACAATGTTCACTATATTTACTGGTTCAGACCCACTGTATAAGAGGTAAAGGGAATCATTTTATACTGCTCAGCTATTTTTATTTTTATCCACAACAGAATGTTTTATGTCAAATGGTGTTATGTAAAAAATTACTTTCTCAAGAAAGTAACATATTTCATTAGAAGATCTAATGGCTAACTTAAAACATATTTGCTGACATCAGTGGTGTAGTGGATAGTGTTGTTGTCTCACAGTAAGATGTTTCCTGGTTCAGCCCTCAGCTGGGGTGCCTTTTATGTGGAGTCTGCATGTCCTCCTGTGTTCATCTAGGTTTCCACCAGGTGCCCCAGTTTCCTCCCAGTTTCTAAAAGCGTGCAGTGGTGGGTTGGACACTCTAAATTGGTCATAGGTGTGGCATGGAAGAACTACAGTGGGAGGGCTAGCCACCTGGTGGGTGGTATCATCTTTGGCTCTAGACGATTGTCACTGTTGAAGTGACATCCTGACCCCATGTGCAAAAAGGGGTTGTGGATGGATTCCATTTATTAACACTTATGAAATCTACAATTTTACATCAGTAAATAGGGAAAGTAAAGGAAAAAAAGGTTTGTTATTTGGAGACAAGGCAAAGGTCCTCCCTATTCACCATACAGGGGACTTTGCTTATTCACCTGCAAGTTAATTTAAGCATGAGGTTGCTGCTAGTCAGGGAATGCTAAATTACTAACCACAGTAACAATACTCAAAAAACTCTTAAGTGAGATTCATAAACATTAATGTGCAGCCACGTGTAGTCTGGCAATTAGTGCAGAAAACTAAGGCTAGGAGGTGGTGATGAGCTACTTCCTGTGGTTCAGCATTTGAATCCTCCAGCTTTTTTTTGTCTGCATGTAATCTTAAGCAAGTCACTTAACCAGAGAGTGTTTGGAAGCAAATGGGAATTTGAGGAAGGCTTCTAAATGCTCTCCCAGACTGTATGCCTAGTAACTGCTACCTATGAACATAATCATGAAGTGTTGGTGTATGGTCCACTGGAAGTACTGAGCCTTCCTAGATTCATAAAGAGAATAGCATAACAAGGTGTGACAACTGTATACCTGGACGCCTTTGTGTATGTATACAAATGGAGTTCAATACCACAATTGATGGTGGTGAAAGCCAGGGTACATTTTTTGGCTAGGCTTGTATGGGCCCTAGGGCCAATAGCCTAGTACCTACCTATGAACCTTTACCCTATAGTGCTCCCACAGACAAGTCAGCAGGTCTGACATTAAATTGACACCTCTGTCAGTCAGTATTTCTCTTGGGAAACCTACCCTGCTGAAAATTTCTAACAAAGCATTTACCACCTTCTCTGCCTCAATGGAGGACAGAGCCAGCACCTCAGGGTTTTTAATAGCTTACTTTACTACCACCAGGACATACTTCTTCCCTATGGAACTTGGGGTCTCAGAGGCCCTATAATATCCATAGTTACTCTCTGAAATGGCTCCTCAATCACGGGCAAAGACATCAAAGCAGCACTGACCTTGTCTCCTGCCTTGCCTACTTTTTGGCATTGCTCACAGGACCTGCAGTACCCTGTTATATCCTGTGCAATCCCAGGCCAATAAAAGTTCTGCATGATACGTCTCTTGGTATGCTTTATGCCCATATGACCTGCAGAAGGAATGTCAGGGGTTATGGCTAGAAGTGCCAAACCATAGGCTCTGGGCACTACCAACTGCTGAATTACCTCACCTTGACCCCTCAGGGGTCCACTCTCTATACAGTAACCCTTTGTTCCAGTATACAAACCCCCCCTTTCCTTGAGAATCAGGTGCCTCTCTAGCTACCTCCCTCAAGCCTCTTAGTGTAGAGTCCGAGAGATGAGCCTGTCTGAACTCCACTTTTGTGACCCTTCCCAGCTCCCCTTCCATATGAAGTTTAGTATTTTCTAACAGCGGTGCCTCACTGTCAGCCTGGGTACTACCAGGTACTACCACTCACCTCTGCCCTTGCAGTTACTCTGTCAAAGGGAACATCAGTACCTACCAGAAGCTGTTGCTCACCTTCAGGGTCAATGCTATAGGGTAGCTCCCTCCCTGAAATAGTCACCTCACCAGCCCTGGCTTCAGGTGTGGGGTCTGTTGGGGTGTTCTCCCATGCTACCAGCCCCACATGCCTGTCTCCAAGCTCAACTGCATGTAACTGCATGTGCACACGGTACTGCATTATCAAAATCATTCCCTATCATGACATCTGCAGGGCTATCTTCAAACACACCTACTTGCTTGCTTCCTTTTCCATTGTCCTGGTCAAGGTGAACCCTGGACAAAGGCATTTGGAATGTGGTCCCTCCAAAAGCTCTGACTGTAGTGGATTGCCCAAGCAAGCACTGTTCTTTTTTAACCACTGCAGGCTTCACAATGGTTATGTCATAGACTGTGTCTCTCTTAGCAGTGGTTTGTTTTCCATCCACTAAGATAGGATATAAAGTCCAGTGATAGTGTAGTACCCCTGTTGTCTCCAGACAACTTACCACTGGCATACTGTTATTCCCACTTGCTGATTCCTCCTCCTTTTGTTCTCCACCTTGCTTCCATGGACATCTGTATGCTACATGGCCCCACTGGTTACATTTAAAATATCTAACCCTTGATCCTGACTGTGTATCTGAACTAGTGGCTTCCCCTGTGATTGGCGGACACTGTTGGTGTGGTTTAGGCTGCCCACCGTGGGTTCCCTTATATTCATGTGTAGCATTGGGTATTCCTTTCCTGTGCAGTGATGCCCTGCTTGCTAGGTACAGGTTTCCTTCTTTCCCCAACTCATGTACAGAGTTACACTCCCAGTCTGCCAACCAGATTGTCATGCCCTCAGGCAAAGTACTAATGGCTTGTTCCCTCACCAAAAGGTCTGCCAGCCTTTCAAAAGTGGTAACCTAACATCCACTCACCCACCTATGAAAATTAGTGCTTAACTCAGCAATATAATCATATACACTTTCATCTGTCTTGTGTCTATGCTCACAAAACTTTTTCTGTAAGCTTCAGGTGTTAACCTTAAACATTCTAATAAACATTATTTTACTTTATCATAGTTTAAACAATCAATAACAGGCAATTTAGAAACAGAAGTTACAACCTTACCATGAAGTAAGGGGGTCAGGAGACTTATCTAGAGCCCTTGGTCAACATTATACTGTTTACATACTCTTTCAAATATATGAATAAAACTATAAAATTATCACCCTCTGTAAACTGTAGAAGAAATTTACTGACCTTCATTGTTTCTGGGGTTCACTTATTCCCTTCCCCATTACCTCCATGACCCTGTCAAAGGGTCAGCATTGCCCTCGCATGTTGCTGCTGTTTCTTATTTTCTTTGTCCTCCAAATGCTGCAGTCTCTCTGCTGATTCCAATTCCAAACGTTTGGCCACCAGTTCAAGTCTCTTTAACTCCAGACAGATTTTTAAGTCCTCTGAGGAGGAGGTGAACTGTCCTGTTTCTGAGGACTGCAAATCCCCATCACCAGACTGGTTATCCTCCTGGTTGCTGGTCTGTGCTACAGTTGTGACTAAAGCTTAAATCATTTCCTCTTTAGTCAGACTGGCATGCACCAGTCCTTTTACTTCACACACCTTGACCAACTGGTTCTTTGTCAGCTTAAACAAAAGAAGCCAGCAGCCCAAGGTGTCAGCATAAATTGATTTAATACATAAATCTGGAGGGAAAAATCCCTCAGATAACAAATATACAGACCGGTTTCGGCTCAGCAGAGCCTTCCTCAGTGACACAAGTTTTTTGGAAAAATCAGTTCACAAAGGTTTCAAACACCATATATATATGTAAATAGAGCCAAAAACACTGCATGATCAGCCTATCAAAATTGGCAAATCATAATTGGTCATTAAGACCAGGTGGAAACATTGCTCCCAGTTTAATTATCCACTTCCTCTCTTTTGAAGTAAGCAATTCCTGCCATTTTATTTTGTCCTGACATTTACCCTTAATGTGATCAATAATACAAAACATAAAATTAGCTGTGGTATGTTTTAAACTATGTTTGAATAGTGCGTTGTTACTGCGCTTATTCTTGATGTCACTAATGTGTTCACCAATTCTAAGGCGAAAAGCCCTGGAAGTCTTTCCCACATAAAATGCAGAACAAGTACAGGTCACTAAATATATAACCCACCCAGAACTGCAGTTTGCCCAAAAATTAATCTCAAAAATCTCAGGTGTATTCTGACTACTGAATTCTCCAATACGTGAAACCTTATTACAAAATTTACAATGGCCACACGAAAAACATCCAACTACCGGAGCACCTATAAGAGTGGATTGACTATAAACTTTGGAATCAAACAAGGGCTTCTTATAATGACTCAAATGTGACCCAATAGTACGTCCCCTTCTAAAAGAAAATGAACATCTGTTCCCAAGAAAATTGCTCAGTCTGTTGTCAGCCAGAAGGATGTTCCAATGTCTGTCAATAATCTTCATAAAGCCTCGAGTATTAAGGCCCATAAGAGGTAACTAGCCTAAGTGGTTGTGATGACCTGTCGCGATTGTGATCTTTATAGCACAACAAATCAGTTCTATGAAATTGAGAAACCCACTGTTTAGCCATGTGTATAGACCCGGAATGATATCCCCTATGCTTAAATCTGGCAACCAAATCATCACTGGTCTGGACATAGGACCCTTGATTGGAACAAATTCTCCTAGCTCGTAGGAATTGTGACTTAGGAATATTCCGGATGATATGTGGTGGGTGGAAGCTGGTCGCATGCAATAAAGAGTTATATTCCGAGTTTCCTAAATAGGGTAGTGGATAAAGTATTATCCATATTCCTGTGTAATTCAACATCCAAAAAAATTATATTGGACCTGTCAAAATTCATCTTAAATTCTATACCCCATATGTTGTTATTAAGATAATCAAGAAATTCCATAAGATACTGCTCATCAGCCCTCCACACCAACCAACAATCATCCAGATATCGACGCCACATATCCATTTCACACATATAGATATTATGACTGGCATCATAAATAATGATCTCCTCGATATAGGCCATAAATAGATCTGCATAAATGGGTGCAAAAGATGCACCCATAGCAGTTCCTTTAATTTGCCAAAAGCACTTATTTTGATAATAGAAAATATTACTGGTTAGCACATATTCAGTAAGACAAACCAGGAAAGTGTTAAAACCTGGTTTGTATAATTCAGATCTAGCCAACCAATATTCTAGTGCTTGTAGGCCTGCCCAATGTGGAATATTGGTATAAAGGACGTAATATCAAGGGTACATAATAGCCAGTCTGGCTCCAATTGAATATCACTGATAACCTCCAAAAACTGTGTGGTATCTTGAATCCGAGCTCTAATTAACCCTAATAAGGGTTTCAAATAAAAAGTCAGATATTCCGATAAAGGTTCCGTCAAGGACCCATGTCCAGACACAATAGGTCGACCAGGTGGGTTGGTAAGATTTTTATGTATTTTAGGAAGCATATAGAGAAATTGTTTTTGAGGGGACGACACCATCAATTGTTCCTTAGTAGCCTGCTGGATAATACCCTCATCCACTGCTGATGTCAAAAATTCTTCAATCTTACGCTGTAAATTGGGGGTTGGATCCAAAGGCATGGCCATATAATGGTCTCTATTCCCCAACTGTCTCAAAGCCTCCTGGTCATAAGATTCCTTATTCTGAATCACCACCGCCCCACCTTTGTCAGACTGTGTGATCACCACATTTTTGTTTTTTGCTAACTCATCCAGACTACACACTTCATCCCTGGACAGATTATTATAAGACAGAGGAAAATCCTTATAGTAATAGTGTAAATCATGTAACACATTCCTTTGAAAAACTCCCACCAATTGAGTCATAGGTGGATTAAAAGACGATTTCTTAAATTTAAACTCATGACATCTATCACTGTCACTATCAGCAAACAACAGTTTTAAATTTAATGATCTACAAAAATTAACCACATCCAGGGCTAAAGAATGTTCAGGTACAAAAAAACCGGGAACAAAATTTAAGCCTTTATTTAATAATGAACACTGTGTAGTGGTCAGCTCAATGGAAGAAATATTATGAACATTAGAAGGAAACATTACTGTGCTGTCATCAGTTTCAGTAAAGCATCCATGCTTTGCTTGGGCGTGTCTTTTCCTGTGTTTCCCTGCCTACAGGTGCGGCGGAAGGGTGTGACAAATTGTCACGTTTAGCATTCGGTAGAACATCAATCTGGTTCTCCTCAAATTCTCCTTCAGTATTGGATGAATAATCATCACCTGAAGTGAAATTAGAGGAATCAGAAGTGTTTTTAAGAATTGATTTAGGTCTTTTTCTTTTTGGAGTGGAGAATCTCTTAACTCCCTTATATTCCCCAGGTACCCTAAAGGAAACATTTTTGGAGCTATCAAAAGGTTTCCCTTTCATAGTCCCCCACATCTCTAAAGAATTTTTTGATCTTTCTCTCTTTAAGTACTGAATTTATCTTGGAGAGGTCAGAAGTAAGTTTTTTGATCTGTGTGGAAAAGGAGTCACAAGATTCAAACTTGCTGGTATCCGCACATATTAATTCAAGATCTTTAACCCCCTTTTGTACCTTCCGTTCATAAAAGGCTGTTAGTACATCCACAAACTTAGAACTAGCCAACTGTTGGACCTGTGCCCAATCTTCCAATAATTTGTCGTCAATGTCAGAGACCAGAGGTTGCACCTTAACCCTAAGGCCCCGTGGAGTAATATTTTTACGTTGGTATGCCTTAAATAAACGTAGGTGCCAAACATTGGTCCTAACCATCCGCATGTTTTTGCTAAGTAAGCCAAAAAACATATCACATTCATTATTGGAAGCATTGGATGAAGGAACATGTGTAGAGCCCAATGGGCCTAAACCAAAAACTGATAAATCATCCATATCAGATGATAAACCCTGAATAAGGGGTGATAATGCCATAATTTAAACCCAAAGCTTGCCATGATCCTCTGTTGACATCTTTGCCTGCTTTCCCTGACAAACTAAGCTAACAAAAAATAAATACAACTGTTGTGAAAATGAAACTCCATATGTTTACCTTGTTGCTGCTGAGAGTACACACACCTTCAGTGACAACTGCCGACAGGCTACAGAAGTTCAATTAATATCTCACCACTGCTCACCAATATGTAACATCCCTCCACTGGGCCAGTGATCGACGAGTCTTAATCCTCACCACAGACACCAGTGAGGGACATTCACTTGGAACAAAGATAGATGCACACAGTATTTCTAGATGCAGCTCTCTGCACCAAGCACAATTTCCCTTAAGAGGACACAGGGAACACACTCCTGTCCTGGAGCTGGGTTTCCCTCTCTCTCCAAGTCCCCAAATTAGGCTCCCCCCTGACACAACTGTAGAGTTGAGTCCTCAGCCGAGTGTTCCAATCCAAGTCCTCCACCACTCTCTCTGTGAAATCAGTGCTGTGTCCCTGCTCCAAGTAGCTGACACACATACTCTTTTACAATTTGATTTTCACGCATTTTCACATTTGGGATGTACTTCACAAGAGACTTCCAACAGCTGGAGAGACCACAAAAGTACCTCACCAAGAGGAATACTGGCCTTAAACATATGTCCTATGCAGCCCAACTGAAAAAACTCTGGCTGTACTCAGTGGCATATTGCTTACTCAGAGGTGATCTCTGCCTGACTTACAAAGCCATGTCCAACTCAGAATTGATGGACATGCTCCACCTAAAGAAATCCAAATTTCTGCGAGCTATGCGCTCTAGTGAGCTAAACCTCACCACAACAATAAATAGAACATGCTGGAGGAATAGATTCCTGTCACAGAGACTCCCCATGCTTTGGAACAAAATTCCAAACTACATTAGGCAGAGCCCCTCACTAACACTCTTCAAGAGAAACCTTGACAAGTGGATGGGTAACAGAAAATACACCCCTGGAATCACTTCATTGGCTCTGTTTGACAGAGGATCATGTTAACATGGTACAGTTTGTGCTCCTGCCTCCTGCCTAGCAGGTTTATCGTGTAGTTAATATTGCTGACTTTTCATACCACTTTGAATGGTCCCTCCCAAGCTGCCTGCAGGTTATTGTGTCTGACAGGAATGAGCACCATAACCTGCTTTCCCACAGCATATTCTCAGGCTCAAGCATTCCTTGCATACTAGACCCTTTTCTGCTGCTGGGCAGCTGCAAGGTTCTCCTGGACCAAGCCCATGAGCTCCATTAACCTTGTCCTGAGGTTTAGGACATATGCCACAGCAGACACCTTATGGGATTAACACTCACCCTCCCACTCGTCATGAATCAAATCTAAAGGCCCCCTCACCCTATGCCCACACAGTAACTCAAAGGGTGAAAAACCTGTGGGTTCTTGTGGTACCTCTGTGTATGCAAACAGCAGAGGGGGCAAATATGTGTCCCACTCTCTCTTAAACATGTCTGCAAATGCCCAAACATGGTATTTAATGTAGAGTTTAACCTCTCCACAAGGCCATTAGTCTAGGGGTGGTAGGGGGTGGTCTTTGGGTGTTTTGATACACTGGAAAATATTAGGGTACAACCCAACACCCTAATAATGGGTGATTTCAACTACCCCACCATTAACTGGGAAAGCTACTCATGTACCAACTCTTTTGCTCAACGTTTTCTAGAATTCATAAATTCCAACACCTTGGATCAACTTATTCACACCCCCACCAGGGGCAGCAATATCCTAGACCTGGTCATTACCAACATGGGAAACCGGTGTTCCACACCAGAGGTCAATTCCTCGTTGGTCAGATCCGGCCACAAGCTAATAAGCCTAGACATCCACATCCCACCCCCAATTAGGGAAACCATCGTAAAAAACTTCTCAAAAGCCAACTTCACACTTCTTAAGACAGAAGTGGCAAACTTCATGACACCCATGCAGACAGACAATAGAAGTATGACTGCTGAATCCTACACAAATGCACTTTATAAGCACTTACACGAGTGTATGGATCATGCTATCCCTAATAGAACCAAGATGTTATCCTCTAAAACAAGGAAGCCAATCTGGTGGACCTCTGCCATAAACAAACTCTACAACAGAAGAAAGAAACGGTTGCAAAAAAGAGTAAAATCCCATGACTGGAGGAACTCCCTGGTCAACCTCAGTAAGAAGCTGAGATCCCTCATAAAATCCTCCAAAGCTAGTTACGAAAACAAAATTGCCACTGACTCTAAAGACAACCACAAAGCATTCTATAGCTATGTCAAGAATCTAAATGGGAACACTCAGATCTGCTCTGAGTTACAGCATAATGGCACTAAATATACAGAACCAACTGATATTGCCAACATACTAGCAGATAGGTTCAGTGCTAACTTTACCCCCCTCTCACCCCCTAGAGGGCCCATCTCTATACCTGAAGAATGTAAAGTTCCTATAATCACGGCTGCACAGGTAAAAAACACACTCTCCAAAGCCAAGAACACAGCATCCATGGGACCTGACAATATCCCAGGCTGCGTTCTACACGAACTACAGAATGAAATGGCACCCTACCTAAGTACCATGTTCAATCATAGCCTCACCTCAGGTTTTGTACCCACTGAATGGCACACCGTGACAGTTATCCCACTCCACAAAGGAGGAGCCACGACAGACCCCGGGAACTACCGCCCCATTAGCCTGACGAGCCTGGTCTGCAAGGCCATGGAATGTATCATCATGGAACTCATAAACAAAGACATTGGTAATCTCCAAACTCTGGACCCTACACAGTGTGGATTTGTAAAAGGCAGATCATGTCTCCTAAACCTGATTGACTTCTTTGAAGCAGTCACCAAAGCCATAGATCAGGGTAAAATGGTTCACACAGCTTATCTAGATCTCGCCAAGGCTTTCAACACCATCCCCCACTCTGGAATTATAGATAAGCTCACTAAACTAGGTATAAATCCCTATGACACAAGATGGGTTGCCAACTGGCTCATGGACAAAACCCACACTGTGAAAGTAGCGGATTCCAAATCCGACATCAGACCAGTGACAAGTGGAGTACCACAGGGTTCAGTCCTGGGTCCTCTCCTGTTTGGTATCTACTTCCCTGAAGTGCAGGCCAACACAGAAGGTCTTTGGCTAACAAAGTTTGCAGATGACTGCAAACTAGGAGCCATAATTGAAACTCCTAACGATGTGGACAAACTACAAAAGGGCCTCAATGAGACAGATACCTGGAGTCAAAGCCATGGCCTGAAGCTCAATGCCAAAAAGTGTATTGTCATCCCCTTTGGTAAAAACTCTGTACCCATGAACTACCACATAGCTGGTAGTCTACTTAATGCCGAAAATGTGATAAGAGACCTTGGGACACAGGTGGACAGTAGTCTCTCCTTTGATAATCACATCACCACAGTGGTCAGGAAATCCTTCACCATGGCTCATCTCATCACAAAAGGATTCTCATCCAGAAAAAAAGAGGTCATTGTTCCCCTCTACTCATCACTCATTAGACCCATTATAGAGTACAATGCCCCTTTTGGTATGTACCTCACAAGACATCTACAACAACTGGAAAGACCACAGAAATACCTCACAAAGTGGATTACTGGCCTCAAACATATGCCCTATGCAGGCCTTCTCAAAAAACTACAGCTTTACTCCATCACATATCGCCTACTCAGGGGCGATCTCTGCCCAACATACAAAGCTATGTCAAACCCAGAGCTGTTGGACATGCTCCACTTAAAGAAATCCCAATCCCTCCGAGCTACACGCTCTAGGGACCTTAACCTTGTCACCACAATAAACAGAACATGCTGGAGGGATAGATTCCTGTCCCAGAGACTTCCCATACTCTGGAACAGACTACCTATCTATGTCAAACAGAGCTTCTCATTAGCACTCTTCAAGAAAAATCTTGATGATTGGATGGGAAATGGGAAATTCACCCCGGGGATCACTTCTGCGGCTCTGCTCGACAGGGGCACAGGAAAATAATTTTCTTGGGTGGTGAAAGCCAGGGTACACTTTTTGGCTAGGCTTGTATGGGCCCTAGGGCCGATAGCCTAGTACCTACCTATGAACCTTTACCCTATAGTGCTCCCACAGACAAGTCAGCAGGTCTGACATTAAATTGACACCTCTGTCAGTCAGTATTTCTCTTGAGAAACCTACCCTGCTGAAAATTTCTAACAAAGCATTTACCACCTTCTCTGCCTCAATGGAGGACAGAGCCAGCACCTCAGGGTTTTTAATAGCTTACTTTACTACCACCAGGACATACTTCTTCCCTATGGAACTTGGGGTACTCAGAGGCCCTATAATATCCATAGTTACTCTCTGAAATGGCTCCTCAATCACGGGCAAAGACATCAAAGCAGCATTGACCTTGTCTCCTGCCTTGCCTACTTTTTGGCATTGCTCACAGGACCTGCAGTACCCTGTTATATCCTGTGCAATCCCAGGCCAATAAAAGTTCTGCATGATACGTCTCTTGGTATGCTTTATGCCCATATGACCTGCAGAAGGAATGTCAGGGGCTATGGCTAGAAGTGCCAAACCATAGGCTCTGGGCACTACCAACTGCTGAATTACCTCACCTTGACCCCTCAGGGGTCCACTCTCTATACAGTAACCCTTTGTTCCAGTATACAGACTCCCCCTTTCCTTGAGAATCAGGTGCCTCTCTAGCTACCTCCCTCAAGCCTCTTAGTGTAGAGTCCGAAAGATGAGCCTGTCTGAACTCCACTTTTGTGACCCTTCCCAGCTCCCCTTCCATATGAAGTTTAGTATTTTCTAACAGCGGTGCCTCACTGTCAGCCTGGGTACTACCAGGTACTACCACTCACTTCTGCCCTTGCAGTCACTCTGTCAAAGGGAACATCAGTACCTACCAGAAGCTGTTGCTCACCTTCAGGGTCACTGCTATAGGGTAGCTCCCTCCCTGAAATAGTCACCTCACCAGCCCTGGCTTCAGGTGTGGGGTCTGTTGGGGTGTTCTCCCAGGCTACCAGCCTCACATGCCTGTCTCCAAGCTCAACTGCATGTAACTGCATGTGCACACGGTACTGCATTATCAAAATCATTCCCTATCATGACATCTGCAGGGCTATCTTCAAACACACCTACTTGCTTGCTTCCTTTTCCATTGTCCTAGTCAAGGTGAACCCTGGACAAAGGCATTTGGAATGTGGTCCCTCCAAAAGCTCTGACTGTAGTGGATTGCCCAAGCAAGCACTGTTCTTTTTTAACCACTGCAGGCTTCACAATGGTTATGTCATAGACTGTGTCTCTCTTAGCAGTGGTTTGTTTTCCATCCACTAAGATAGGATATAAAGTCCAGTGATAGTGTAGTACCCCTACTGTCTCCAGACAACTTACCACTGGCATACTGTTATTCCCACTTGCTGATTCCGCCTCCTTTTGTTCTCCACCTTGCTTCCATGGACATCTGTATGCTACATGGCCCCACTGGTTACATTTAAAATATCTAACCCTTGATCCTGACTGTGTATCTGAACTAGTGGCTTTCCCTGTGATTGGCGGACACTGTTGGTGTGGTTTAGGCTGCCCACCGTGGGTTCCCTTATATTCATGTGTAGCATTGGGTATTCCTTTCCTGTGCTGTGATGCCCTGCTTGCTAGGTATAGGTTTCCTTCTTTCCCCAACTCATGTACAGAGTTACACTCCCAGTCTGCCAACCAGATTGTCATGCCCTCAGGCAAAGTACTAATGGCTTGTTCCCTCACCAAAAGGTCTGCCAGCCTTTCAAAAGTGGTAACCTAACATCCACTCACACACCTATGAAAATTAGTGCTTAACTCAGCAATATAATCATATACACTTTCATCTGTCTTGTGTCTATGCTCACGAAACTTTTTCTGTAAGCTTCAGGTGTTAACCTTAAGCATTCTAATAAACATTATTTTACTTTATCATAGTTTAAACAATCAATAACAGGCAATTTAGAAACAGAAGTTACAACTTTACCATGAAGTAAGGGGGTCAGGAGCCTTATCTAGAGCCCTTGGTCAACATTATACTGTTTACATACTCTTTCAAATATATGAATAAAACTATAAAATTATCACCCTCTGTAAACTGTAGAAGAAATTTACTGACCTTCATTGTTTCTGGGGTTCAGTTATTCCCTTCCCCATTACCTCCATGACCCTGTCAAAGGGTCAGCATTGCCCTCGCATGTTGCCGCTGTTTCTTATTTTCTTTGTCCTCCAAATGCTGCAGTCTCTCTGCTGATTCTAATTCCAAACGTTTGGCCACCAGTTCAAGTCTCTTTAACTCCAGACAGATTTTTAAGTCCTCTGAGGAGGAGGTGAACCGTCCTGTTTCTGAGGACTGCAAATCCCCATCACCAGACTGGTTATCCTCCTGGTTGCTGGTCTGTGCTACAGTTGTGACTAAAGCTTAAATCATTTCCTCTTTAGTCAGACTGGCATGCACCAGTCCTTTTACTTCACACACCTTGACCAACTGGTTCTTTGTCAGCTTGCCATGATCCTCTGTTGACGTCTTTGCCTGCTTTCCCTGACAAACTAAGCTAACAAAAAATAAATACAACTGTTGTGAAAATGAAACTCCATATGTTTACCTTGTTGCTGCTGAGAGTACACATACCTTCAGTGACAACTGCCGACAGGCTACAGAAGTTCAATTAATATCTCACCACTGCTCACCAATATGTGACATCCCTCCACTGAGCCAGTGATCGACGAGTCTTAATCCTCACCACAGACACCAGTGAGGGACATTCACTTGGAACAAAGATAGATGCACACAGTATTTCTAGATGCAGCTCTCTGCACCAAGCACAATTTCCCTTAAGAGGACACAGGAACACACTCCTGTCCTGGAGCTGGGTTTCCCTCTCTCTCCAAGTCCCCAAATTAGGCTCCCCCCTGACACAACTGTAGAGTTGAGTCCTCAGCCGAGTGTTCCAATCCAAGTCCTCCACCACTCTCTCTGTGAAATCAGTGCTGTGTCCCTGCTCCAAGTAGCTGACACACATACTCTTTTACAATTTGATTTTCACACATTTTCACATTTGGGATGTACTTCACAAGAGACTTCCAACAGCTGGAGAGACCACAAAAGTACCTCACCAAGAGGAATACTGGCCTCAAACATATGTCCTATGCAGCCCGACTGAAAAAACTCCGGCTGTACTCAGTGGCATATTGCTTACTCAGAGGTGATCTCTGCCTGACTTACAAAGCCATGTCCAACTCAGAATTGATGGACATGCTCCACCTAAAGAAATCCAAGTCTCTGCGAGCCATGTGCTCTAGTGAGCTAAACCTCGCCACAACAATAAATAGAACATGCTGGAGGAATAGATTCCTGTCACAGAGACTCCCCATGCTTTGGAACAAAATTCCAAACTACATTAGGCAGAGCCCCTCACTAACACTCTTCAAGAGAAACCTTGACAAGTGGATGGGTAACAGAAAATACACCCCTGGGATCACTTCATTGGCTCTGTTTGACAGAGGATCAGTTAATTAATCAATGGGGTGGCGAAAGCCGACACACTCTGGCTAGGCTTATAAATGCTCTCGAGCAGATAGCCTAGTACCTACCTATGAAGCTATGAACACACACATGTGGGAAAGGCTGCCACAGATCTACAAGCTATGCCACCTCTGCTCAGACTATAAGGTAGATTCAGTGCCACCAGCCAGCTACTTTAAGGCTCTTACAAGAGTATCCATTTATACTGAGTAAAATTAATGCTAATACAAATGGCAGTGTTTGACCAATGCAATTGCAGCAAAGCTTTAAAGTCAAGTCAAAGAAAACTTTATTGTCATTCAGAACTACACAGCAGTGTAGCTGAATGAAATTACAATGCTTCATTCTCAATGCAGGAAACAGTTGCATATACAGACAGAGAAAAATTAATAAAATATCACAGTAGAAATGTAATAAGTAGCAATTAGTAAGTAAAGTAGGACAGCAGTGACCCACACCCATCCCATAACAGGAGACAAGGAAGACAAGGAACAATATGAACATAATATTGTCAAAGTAAAATTGAAACAATAGCAGCATATCTATGATTAGACTGAATTATTGCACAGTTTGCATATTGCACTTTACAGTCCTTCAGTGTGTAAGTGAGCTACCTTAGTATTGCACTTAGTTATTGCACATCCATAAAATAAGCCCCTTGATAGGCCAGTTATGCAACAGACATCATGGTTCATTTTTCCCAAGAGTTCAACAGTCTAATGGAGAGCGGAAAGAAAATGTTTTTTAGTCTAGTGGTCTTACGATGCAGGCTTCTCAGGAGCAGCCACAGTGTCACAAATTAAATATAAGTGCTCTCAAAGGTTAAAATATTCTCTAAAAAGGCCAGCATCAATGAAAAGTCTAAATATAATTAATAATAAATAAATAAAGAACACAAAAATACTAAATATCTATTTACAATAAACACCAAAGTTTCAGTCACAGGAAATATTTAAAATAACACCAATGGAAAGATTCACACAGATACAGAAAATGATACTTAACTAATCTCATTATATTTTCCTGACCAATCTAAAGAATTACTAATCCCTGGTTACTTACCAAAGCAGGGTAAGATGAATTGGGTGAGTGATCCTTCTTTGTCAGGTTTCAAAACCAGACTGCCCTGAGACTTCTGCCTCATCTAGTATTAAAACATCATTTCAGTGCTGGATTACAGAATGACATCACATACAACTGGTCATCTGACTCTAGTTCCCACACTACCCCCTTTACTACCAACTGAACCAGAATCTAGCACATATTTGTCATAATACATACATAGAGCTTTGCTAAGATGTGTTATACCATCTGGACGCGATAAAACCATTTCAAAAGCTTCTACCCTTCCAAGGTAGCAATTAGCTCACCCCTAAGGACAATACAGTAGGAGTTCTAGTCTTGGTTTTCACAGACATTTTATCTCGGCTGCAATCAGAATTGTAAGACACAAGCTTTATGGTCTAAACCAGGTAATTTAATTTCAGACTATTTTTCAGTGTTAGATGGACTGAGATCAACGTCTTCTCTTCCAGTATCCTCTGTTACAATATATTAATTTCAACAGTTACAATAAAGTCTGACACACAGGTGAATTTCTTTCCTGTCCAGCAGGACCCACTATTGGTATACTCTTAACAGAAGCAGCTTTACTTACAAATCAGCTTGATATACAAACGACATATAATTCTTTACAAAACTCCAACTAGCTATTCTGCCATATGTTGCACATCCACTTCCCTACTCCTCCTGGCATAGCTGCCACTACCTCACATTGTCACACCCGGTTTTAAGAAATGGAACCAACCTTTCCAGTTATGCTGCTGCACATCCAAATCTAATATTACCTAAAATGTTGCAGTAGCAGGAAATATGTAAGAGAGACATAACTTTCAATACCAAATTATTGGTACCAAGCCATTTCACTATTTCATACATATAGGTAGAGATGAGGGAGAAAGGCATGTGTTATTGCTAAACTGAAAATTACGTTAAAAGCATTAAAATGTGTATGTGTGCGTGTGTGTGTTTATCTTTGTGTGTGTGTGTGTGTGTGTGTGTGTGTGTGTGTGTGTGTGTGTGTGTGTGTGTTGAATTTTTTAGCATATGTGTATGTTAAGAATAATTGTGTGTACCTTTCATTTCATTGAAAGTTAGTTAGAGTTAATGTTCTGGATGACAGTCCGGAATTTACTAAAATATCAGGTCAACAACACAGCAAGTACAAAGGACAGCAGTATGAATAATGCCATTTCTTTGAAGCAAACAATGCAAGATGGCACTGCATGTTGTTATTGTGGGGTTGAACCCCCCCCCCCCAATACAAGAGACTTAAACACCCCCTGTGTTCCATTACTTAATAGAACCAACTCTGAAGCACTTCTTGGATGAAGAGTGTTTATCTCTGCAGCACAACCTTGGTTCTTGCACAAGTGCATGTTTTGTACACTTGTCCATCAGACAACTGTCCTCACACAGTTGTCCCTCAAACCTCGGTCTTACTGCCCTGCAATAGCTACATTATTGATTAAGGTTATTGAACTCTTCCTAAGTTACACTACAGGTGAAGCAGAAGTGTTTCCAGTCATGACATTCACAATCACAATGTGAGAATACATCTTGGATGTTCACAAGTCGGCCAGGCAAGCTGAGAGACAATAGCCACCAAACAAGATGCATTTCTCCATGGGGCCTTAGCAGTTTTCACAAGCCATGGTATGTGGAAATCAGTAGATAAAAGATACAATACAGAATGCTGTAGCTACTGCAGCTACCCTCAGGGTTAGGCACAGCACAAATCATATAATTCATAATGCAGGAAATTAAATTTACAGATGACTTGGTGAATAAAGAATATCAAGAGAAAAAATTACCTAAGCATCTAATTAACCTAAGTTTTAAACACTGTTCCATATCATACATTACCAAAAAGCTATTCAGGTTTCAATCCTAAGCATGGGAGTAAGCTACTGAGTTAAACACAGAGGGTTGTGTATCTCAGAAATTTTTGTTTGGGGGGGGCATCAGAAATCCAGTCTATAAACCTAGAGATGGAATCTCTTTTATTTGCAAATGATGTTTTGGCAGCTGGCACAGATGGTTAAGGCTATGAGCTGTAATTCCTGTGATACAGGGTTTGATTCCCTCACCCCATCATTTACCTACTGTGTGACTTTGAGCAAGGGCCATAGCCAAACATTGCTCCCAGATGCCCCTAAAAAGCGATTGTATGTCAAAATGGCTTACCTGATTAACAAATGGCTGTTATTATTATGTTGACATTTTTCCTCACCTCACATGACGTTTAGCAATAGGTTGACTAATTCACAGCTGAGTAAGAGGCAGCTGTAATAAAAATCAGCATTTCCAAATGTGAGGCTTGGCTGCACTCCCAGAAAAGAGTGTATTTATCTCTTCAAATGTGTGCAGTGGGGGAGGGAACAGTTGCTGTTAGTGGTGATATCAGTTACTTTGAGGCCATTTTTACTAATAATGACAAAACAGAGCATAGGGATGAGAAGCTGACTGCACCAATAACCACACTTTTGTAATCACTGGTGAACATGAAAACATTTGTCGTAATGCAGCAGAGGTTGTGTCTTCAAAGCTCTTTGCTTGCTGGTCAGTTTATACCCTCAAACTCACTTGTGGTTATGAGCAGTGAGAAGTAAGTAAAAGAATGAGGTCATGGACACAAGAAAAAAAAACAAGGTTTGTGCACAGTATCACTATGGACACAAGCAACAAAGGCAAGGTGTGTGCACAGTATCACCATGGACACACACAACAGAAACAAGGTTTGTGCACAGTATCACCATGGACACACACAACAGAAACAAGGTTTGTGCACAGTATCACTATGGACACAAAAAACAGAAACAAGGTTTGTGCACAGAATCACCATGGACACACACAACAGAAACAAGGTTTGTGTACAGTATCACCATGGATACACACAACAGAAACAAGGTTTGTGCACAATATCACCGTGGACACAATCAATAGAAACAAGGTTTGTGAACAGTATCACCATGGACACACAACAGAAACAAGTTTGTGCACAGTATCATCATGGACGCACACAACAGAAACAAGGTTTGTGCACAGTATCACCATGGACACACACAACAGAAACAAGGTTTGTGCACAGTATCACCGTGGACACAATCAACAGAAACAAGGTTTGTACACAGTATCACCATGGACACACACAACAGAAACAAGGTTTGTGTACAGTATCACCATGGATACACACAACAGAAACAAGGTTTGTGCACAATATCACCGTGGACACAATCAATAGAAACAAGGTTTGTGAACAGTATCACCATGGACACACAACAAGTTTGTGCACAGTATCATCATGGACGCACACAACAGAAACAAGGTTTGTGCACAGTATCACCATGGACACACACAACAGAAACAAGGTTTGTGCACAGTATCACCATAGACACACAACAGAAACAAGATTTGTGCACAGTATCACTATGGACACAAAAAACAGAAACAAGGTTTGTGCACAGTATCACCATGGACGCACACAACAGAAACAAGGTTTGTGCACAGTATCACTATGGACACAAGCAACAAAAACAAGGCTTGTGCACAGTATCACTATGGACACAAGCAACAAAAACAAGGTTTGTGCACAGTATCACCATGGCCACACACAACAGAAATAAAGTTTGTGCACAGTATCACTATGGACACAAAAAACAGAAACAAGGTTTGTACACAGTATCACCGTGGACACAATCAACAGAAACAAGGTTTGTGCGCAGTATCACCGTGGACACAATCAACAGACACAAGGTTTGTGCACAGTGTCACCATAGACATAATCAACAGAAACAAGGTTTGTGGACAGTATCACCATGGATACAATCAACAGAAGTAAGGTTTTGCACAGTACCACCATGGACACAATCAACAGAAACAAGGTATGTGCACAATGGACACAATCAACATAAACAAGGTTTGTGCACAGTATTACCATGGATACAATCAACAGAAGCAAGGCTTGCACACAGTATCACTAGGCTTTGTCTACTTGACAAGGTAAAATGTTTACTGAGCTATTATAATTTAAGAACAACAGATAGTACACATCTAGATATAGACAATCTGACTAAGGTGTCACAGGCATCATATAAGGGCACCATCTGGACAGCTCCCACTGGAGTTGTTTTGTGCATAGCCCACTAGTGTGAGGTCTCATTGCAGACCCAGGACATGCTGGTGGTATTTTTATGACTCAGATGACCTGAGAATGATTAAGGTGAACAGGTATCAACAGGAGGTTTAATCTCTCCAGCTTAGCCTGTTGATGGTGCAACTTTTTACTTTCACCAAGCAAAATTAAATGAAAGTGAAGCAAGGGGAAATGGAATGTGCAGTAGAAGAAGAAGGGGATGCAGAGTATACTGAGCCATCTTGAGTATTGCAACTAGGTTCTCTTACTTTGTTCTTTTTGTCCTGTGTGTTTTAGGTGTCCCTGGGGATCCCTCCATGGACTAAATGTCCACCACTGCTATTGTACTTTGCTCCATGATGTAGCATTTCATTTCATCTACCTTAAATCATTATATTGTAGCTGTCAAAAGCTCTACCAAACTGTCTTCCATTCTGTCTGCAACACCCCCCGTCTGCTGTCTGACAAAGTGGCATATCTAAATCCCATTCCCTTTGGAATATACATTCCATTCTGTCTCATTTTTTCTGCCACTGTTTTTATGACTTTTTGATGAAGGATTTTTAACAGCCTCATCCCTCTTTTTCAGCCTTTAACACTGGGCACAAAACCCCAGATGTGGTCTTACCATTTTCTGACAGCCTTTGTCACAGTCTTTCCAAACTGCATTGCAGGATGTAGTCTAGGGATTATTATATCAAACAGATCCATTCCTTTAAGTGTCCTACCTAAAGGTACCCTTTCTGGCATGTACATCTTCCCTGAATTTCCATAAATATTTGTTAAGAAATGTATAAGTTATGGTGAGATATAGTTTATTGCCTGACAAAACACGTGCTGCTATATAATTAGACTTAAGACATATAAGTCAAATCCCTTTAGCATCGGGGCCTGATTTTAAACAGCAATAAACCATAAAAGAGTGCCATGTTCCACTTATAAAATGGATTTTACATTCAGTTTCTGATTCATTTTCTGATTTTAGCTTTATTTGCACTTTTTATTGGTACTTACATTTAAAACTACTGTAAATAAAATATTTCATTGTGTATGTTTGTATGTGTGTGCCTTTTTATTGACATGAAGCTGTAAAATTAAACACGGTAAAAACACACAAACACAAACAAAGCAAAATCTTTTATAAACACAAAGTCTATCTTACAGCAGATATAGTCTTTAAGTCTGCTAACAATGCCTTTAATTAAAATATACAAAAAGGAGTACAATGACAAAGCCTTTTATCAAAAGTTGTAATCTCATGTTCATGGGACCAGATAACACACCAGGCAGCTTTCTAGTCAGCCTGATTCCCTACAGAAGCTATTCAATATCAGCCTCAAAACAGGCTTTGTGACTGATAAATGGAGGACAGCAACAGTCATTCCCTTGCATGAAGGTTGGGTTTTGAAAGACCCAGGTAATATAGACCCATAAGTCTTACCAGTCCCATCTGTAAGACTATGGAAAGGATCATTATGGAATTAATAACCAAGGATATAGGTAACCTACAAACCTTGTTTGGATTTGTCAAGGGCTTGTCCTGCCTACTAAACCTAATCGACTTCTTCCAAAAAATTACTGAAGCAATGGACAAGGGCAAAACAGTGCATACCACATATCTAGACCTTGCAAAGGCATCTGATACCATCCCACACTCTGGTATCATAGATAAACTCTCCCAGCTAAATGTTAATCTCTGTGTAGCTCATTGGATAACAAATTGGCTTACAAATGGAACACAAGAAGATACAGTGGACAGCTCTACTTCCATCAAAAGACCCATCACTAGTGGTGTCCATCAGGGTCCAGTCCATGGGCCACTCTTTTTTTCATTTACTTCTGTCATGTTAAGTCTACTTATGTAATCTTGTTTCCTAATGACCAAGCACAAACATATTTTCCTAATGACACCTGCTAGGTCTTTATTTCACAATTTGCTTCTCTAACTCTCTAGGTATTTGCAACTTAAGTGCTGAGATTTTGAAGTTTTACTTAAGTAAGTGAGATGTTTTTGTTGGAGTTTCCATGCTTTTTCTTTTCTTTTCATTCTCCATTCCATGCTTTTTCTTTTCTTTTCATTCTCCATTAGAGGGTCGCCGCTGCTGTCTGCTCGCTAGTCCCTGTACCCAAAGTTGAATTTTGTGCCTACTCCTGATAGAGCCTCAGCCTACCTGGTGTCAGGACCCTACTCCACATGCCTGTGGCCACTACTTCCAGCGTATTGAACCCACTAACAAGGGAAACAGATACCCAAAGTTGAATTTTGTGCCTACTCCTGATAGAGCCTCAGCCTACCTGGTGTCAGGACCCTACTCCACACGCCTGTGGCTACTTCCAGCGTATTGAACCCACTAACAAGGGAAACAGATACCCAAAGTTGAATTTTGTGCCTACTCCTGATAGAGCCTCAGCCTACCTGGTGTCAGGACCCTACTCCACATGCCTGTGGCCACTACTTCCAGTGTATTGAACCCACTAACAAGGGAAACAGATACCCAAAGTTGAATTTCGTGCCTACTCCTGATAGAGCCTCAGCCTACCTGGTGTCAGGACCCTACTCCACACGCCTGTAATACTACTTCCAGCATATTGAACCCACTAACAAGGGAAACAGATACCCAAAGTTGAATTTTGTGCCTACTCCTGATAGAGCCTCAGCCTACCTGGTGTCAGGACCCTACTTCACACGCCTGTGGCCACTACTTCCAGCGTATTGAACCCACTAACAAGGGAAACAGATACCCAAAGTTGAATTTTGTGCCTACTCCTGATAGAGCCTCAGTCTACCTGGTGTCAGGACCCTACTCCACACGCCTGTGGCCACTACTTCCAGCGTATTGAACCCACTAACAAGGGAAACAGATACCCAAAGTTGAATTTTGTGCCTACTCCTGATAGAGCCTCAGCCTACCTGGTGTCAGGACCCTACTCCACACGCCCAGCCAGGCCACTCATTCGATTGATGAACCCACTAACAAGGAAACAGATAAAGCTGAATTTTAGCATCTCTGGATAGAGCTCTTCACCTGGTGTCAGGTGGACCCTACTCCACACCACTGTGGCCACTACTTCCAGTGTATTGAACCCACTAACAAGGGAAACAGATACCCAAAGTTGAATTTTGTGCCTACTCCTGATAGAGCCTCAGCCTACCTGGTGTCAGGACCCTACTCCACACGCCTGTGGCCACTACTTCCAGCGTATTGAACCCACTAACAAGGGAAACAGATACCCAAAGTTGAATTTTGTGCCTACTCCTGATAGAGCCTCAGCCAACCTGGTGTCAGGACCCTACTCCACACACCTGTGGTCACTACTTCCAGCGTATTGAACCCACTAACAAGGGAAACAGATACCCAAAGTTGAATTTTGTGCCTACTCCTGATAGAGCCTCAGCCTACCTGGTGTCAGGACCCTACTCCACACGCCTGTGGCCACTACTTCCAGCGTATTGAACCCACTAACAAGGGAAACAAATACCCAAAGTTGAATTTTGTGCCTACTCCTGATAGAGCCTCAGCCTACCTGGTGTCAGGACCCTACTCCAAACGCCTGTGGCCACTACTTCCAGCGTATTGAACCCACTAACAAGGGAAACAGATACCCAAAGTTGAATTTTGTGCCTACTCCTGATAGAGCCTCAGCCTACCTGGTGTCAGGACCCTACTCCACACGCCTGTGGCCACTACTTCCAGCGTATTGAACCCACTAACAAGGGAAACAGATACCCAAAGTTGAATTTTGTGCCTACTCCTGAGAGAGCCTCAGCCTACCTGGTGTCAGGACCCTACTCCACACGCCTGTGGCTACTACTTCCAGCGTATTGAACCCACTAACAAGGGAAACAGAGTATGTTATGGACTAGATTACCTTGTTAAAATAGACTACATCCACCACCACTTTCTGGGTTACTAAGTCCACTGGGAATCTGTGCAGAGAGCAGCCTAACCCCTGTCCCTGTACCCTCCAAACAGCCTATACACCTCTTCCTCATTCCTGCTCCTCCTCACTAGAAAAGCTTCTCATCACCAGTTCCTATACTTAGCTGCTCCCTTTCTAACTCTTTCTTTTTCCCTATCCTGCCCACTAGGGGGCGCCTTACCCCTATCTATCTCTCTCCCTCTCCCTAAGCTATTGAGCTAACTTGAAAACCTCTTCTACCATACTTCTTATTTGCTCTAACTCCAGCTTACCTGGTACCTTTCAGTGCTTACCCCTCAGGAAGCCTTTCTTCTTCTTTCTCCTGTATCAGCTAACCTTCTCCACTCACACCTTATCTGCTCTTACCTTAGATACCTGAACTACTGATTGTTTTCCCTGCTAACTTCTCTGTCTTGTCTCAAACTGCTGGACACCTGTCTTCCCACTGTTAGGCATATATCATTGTCCCTTGTTGTCTAAATCCCTTCTCTACTAGCTGTACGCCTTTTTCTTCTCTTCCCGCTCCTCTCATTATGCTTTCCCTGCTGTTCCCTTAACCTGCTGTCCTCAACGATGTATCTAACGCTGGCTCCGCCCAGCTTACCTATATTATAATTCTTCCCTTCCCATTAGTTGCACTGTCTCGTGGGAGTTTACTTATTCCCCTTGACCTGTGTGGCGCCCTTTTTCTTTTCTTTTCATTCTCCATTAGAGGGTCGCTGCTGCTGTCTGCTCGCTAGTCCCTGGTACGTGCTACTGTGGTTTGTCTACACTTGATTACAAATGTTTTTACTGCTTATCTTAATTGCGAAAGTTCACAAGGTGGAGAATTGTACCTTAGTGTCCAAGTAATGGATGATTGCTGTCCCTGGTGCATACCACAACCTATATTGCGTTATTTTGATACTAGCGACTAAGGGTTAGTCTGTTTATGACTGCTTGTTCAGATTAAATTGATAGCCTGACCTAGCGACTAAGGCTGTTACTGTGTTTATCACCTATTATAGCTGTATAGTAGGAATACTAGTTACACTGTCATAGCGACTAAGGTTTGACTGCAATTTCGCAATTGTTTACAGCTGCATGATTTAAACTGTATTTATATCAACTGTTTATATCTGCTTATCTGCTTTGTGGGGTTTTCATAGCGACTAAGGTTAGACTGCAATTACGGAACTGTTTACAACTGCATGATTTAAACTGTATTTATATCAAGTGTTTACAGCTGCTTATCTGCTTTGTGGGGTTTTCTTGTTGTGTTTGCACTGTTGTGTCCTCACTGTTGTCTCCCTACTCCTCCACGCATTCACATCAGCCTACTAATTTGCTTTAACGTAGCGACTAGGGTTACACTATTATTAATGTGTCGTTGAACACTTTTTACACTCCATTTTGTGTTGCGACAAAGCTCTACCTGAGCGACCCTTATTCTAGCCTTCCTAGACCCTCTTTACATAGTTATCACTACCCCAGCTCTCCGAACTACGGACTAGTTCTCTGTAGTGGCAATTACGTGTTTGTCTAAGTTAACACTGATTTAGAACTTCTGCACTACTTACTTATTGTGCAACAAGAACATATGCCTCGAATATCCTGAGGCCACAACGGTTTCTGCCTACAGGTTGCTTACTGCGCCACCCACGTGGCACAGGACTGGATCCTCGGTCCAACATAGACGCTACCTGAGGCATGCAAGTTGCCTAGCCCTTCCTGTACAAGCATTAAGTCACTAATGAGGCCGTATTCATGCTACACTCCACCAACGTGGAACACGGCACTAGTATAACACTGAGATAACATCTTTATTTTCCCAGTGTTGTTTCTTCCGTAACTACTGTGTAGACGGAGACTTTCTCTTTTTTTAAGGCAATATTTTGACCTTCTTGTCCAAGCTCATACAAGCACAGTTAAAGCACCCCAGCACAGTATCTGTTTTTATTCCTTCTGCACTGTTTTTATTCCACTGTGTTACCTGCTGTCTGAACCTCCTCTCACCCCAATCTGCTATGTTATAAGTATTTTGTTAGCCTTGTTTAAGTTGGATGTTTTAATTTGTTTGCTAATACTGCTATTGTTTGCTTATCTAATGTACATGATAAACACCTAACCCTGTTCTTTCTCCTCTACCTTTCTTTCCCTTCTTTCCCAAAGTACCCAAAGTTGAATTTTGTGCCTACTCCTGATAGAGCCTCAGCCTACCTGGTGTCAGGACCCTACTCCACACGCCTGTGGCCACTACTTCCAGCGTATTGAACCCACTAACAAGGGAAACAGAGTATGTTATGGACTAGATTACCTTGTTAAAATAGACTACATCCACCACCACTTTCTGGGTTACTAAGTCCACTGGGAATCTGTGCAGACAGCAGCCTAACCCCTGTCCCTGTACCCTCCAAACAGCCTATACACCTCTTCCTCATTCCTGCTCCTCCTCACTAGAAAAGCTTCTCATCACCAGTTCCTATACTTAGCTGCTCCCTTTCTAACTCTTTCTTTTTCCCTATCCTGCCCACTAGGGGGCACCTTACCCCTATCTATCTCTCTCCCTCTCCCTAAGCTATTGAGCTAACTTGAAAACCTCTTCTACCATACTTCTTATTTGCTCTAACTCCAGCTTACCTGGTACCTTTCAGTGCTTACCCCTCAGGAAGCCTTTCTTCTTCTTTCTCCTGTATCAGCTAACCTTTTCCACTCACACCTTATCTGCTCTTACCTTAGATACCTGAACTACTGATTGTTTTCCCTGCTAACTTCTCTGTCTTGTCTCTACCGCTCCGTTAAGCCCTCTTGGCTCACTCCCCTACCCTACCCCCAAATCCCACCCACTCCCAGTGCATCTAGGGATATACCTACCTAGACACACCCCCCTCCTGTTCCTCCAATTACAGCCCAACTACAACTATCCAACCGACTCCTCTTCTCCCTTTACCTCTTCCCAAAACCACACCCTTTCACGTATACCACCTATTACTCTAACACTCCCACACCCACAACAACTACAATACATATCTACCTTTACAATGTTTAAACATCCCACCCTAGTACTCACACATACCATAATCTTGTTCTCTCTCACTATCACTCTATTGTTAGCACACCTTACTACCTCCTATGAACAACCACTACTCTCTCACCTCAACACACCACACAAACAAACTGCCTCCTTAGTTCCTATCCACCACAACCATCACATCAACATAACTTCAGTACCTAGCTATCTATTACCCAAATATCATAGAACTACTCACATCAAACTTGTTGATCCTAATCCCATAAAGATACCCCTCCCACATAGCAAATATACAAAAAGTACCTACCTAACACTACTCCTCCAACTTAAGAATGGAGATATTCACCCAAACCCAGGCCCAACTGACACCTCCTTAAATCAATCCAGTAAACTAGACCCCATTGATAACCCTCTGCTTAGACAACCCAAAAACTCACTCTCAGTAGCCCACCTTAACATACATAGCATTAATAATAAAACAACTCAACTACATGCTCTCCTACAGCTGTACTCCTTTGATATTATTTGCCTAACAGAAACCTGGTTAAAACCCTCAACAAAAGACAGTGAAATCATTCCACCTGGCTATAACATCTTACGACTCGACAGACTATCAAAAAAGGCGGAGGTATTGCCATATTATTTAAAACTAACCTTCAAATAACCACATACCACCAAAAACCTCCCCAGGACTCAAACACTGAAATTCTTATTACCAAACTAGAACTAAACCCAGTCAAATCAATCTATATTATCTGCATCTATCTACCCCCAGGTAATAACATTTCCACCATCAAAAAGATCCTATGTTGGCTATCACTAAACTTACCCCAAGAGATAATCATCTTAGGCGATGTAAACATCGATTGGGAATCTTGTAACAACAAACAACCTACTAGCCATATCAACCTTTATGGATTCTCTCAAACCATCACCTCCTCCACTAGAATAAATAAATCTAACAAAAAAGAAAGTACCATAGACTGGATACTCACCAACTACCAACCCCATACCTATACAACAGGAACACTCCCTGATGACATAAGTGACCACTTACTAACCTACATCATTAGGCTTAAAACCAACCCTCCTACCCAAATAATAACCAGAACTATCAGATCCAAAAACATTCAACGTGGATTTATTCCAGAAAGAACTAGAAGCATGCAACTGGACACCCTTAAAACATCTTCAACTAGATGAAGCTGTTGATGTCTTTAATGCTAAGTTTCTAACTATCCTCAACTATCATGTCCCCTCACGCTCCATCAGAATCAAAACTAAACCTGCCCCCTGGCTATCAAAAGAAACCAAACAAAAAATCACTCTCAGGAATAAAGCCTGGAACAAATCTCGCTTAACTAAAAACACCGTAGACTTCCAAACCTTTAAGCAACTAAGAAATGAGACCAAAAAACTAATAATGAACGATAAAAAAAAATGTTACCTGAAACCACAACATTCTCCCCAAAAAAACACCCAAAAATTCTGGGCAACCATTAATCAATTACTACAGCCATGTAAACCTGTCACACCCAACCCACAAGGCTCTGACATAAATAACCCCAAACAAACAGCAAATTCCTTTAATTCGTTCTTCACAGAAACTATTCAAACCTTAGCAAGTCAACTTCCCATCAAAAATGCAAACATGTCAATGAGCATAACAAACCCACCCCCTACTTTTCACTTCCAACCAGTCTCAACTACTTATATTCTCTGCCTTCTAAAAAAACTCAAACCATGTACTCCCTCTGCCGACCTATTACCCGCAGAATACTTGCAATTAGCAGCCAAAGCAATAGCCTTACCTATCTCTATTCTGATCAACAGAACCATCACTGAAGGATATGTCCCTAAACTCTGGAAAATCTCCCACATTATCCCACTCCATAAGGGGAAATTCTACTGAAATATCTAATTACCCCCATAGCCCTTCTTTCACCCTTATCTAAGATCATGGAAAGGTGTATACACAAGCAACTGCTTCACCACCTTCTCCATAATAACCTACTCTCTAACACCCAGCACGGTTTCAGACCATCCCACAGTACAACCACTGCCCTCCTCTCCTTTACAGATACAATCAACAAAAATCGCAACAATAACACCCTCTCCTCAGCAATTTTCTTAGATCTATCCAAAGCCTTTGACATGGTCAACCACCAAATACTTATTCACATTCTCCATTCCACTTCAATTGATACCCAATCTCTTAACTGGTTTAAGTCCTACTTACAAAACAGACATCAAGCAGTACTCTGGAACTCCACTCTATCCTCCCAACTGCCTGTCAGTATTGGAGTCCCACAAGGGTCTATACTAGGTCCCCTGCTATTTTCCTTATTTATCAATGACCTACACCATGTGGCTCCCCAAGCCACATGCATACAGTACGCAGATGATTCAACACTTGTCTGCTCCGCCACATCTGTATCACACCTTCACTCCCTCACACAACACATATTTAACTCTGTAGAAGACTGGTTTTCCCAACATTGTCTACTACTCAACCCTAAAAAAACTAAGCTGCTCCTTTTTACACCATCTAGCAAATCTCCCCTCATTGATTTCACCATAACATCAGCAAATGGCACACCTATATCACAAGAGTCAACTACCAAACTACTAGGCATTACCATAGACAACAACCTTAACTTCAATGCCCATATTAACAACACACTAAAAAGCATTAACAAAAAAATAGGCTCTCTCTACAGAATCAAACCTTTCCTAACTCCAGAATCTAGAACAACTATAGCCCTCACCCACCTTATCTCACCCCTTCTCTATGCCTCCCCAATTTTTACTAAATTATCCAAAACAAATCTGTCGAAACTAGAAAACTCCTACCACAACATAGCCAGATTTGCCACCGGAAACCCTTACAGAACCCACCACTGTAATAATCTAAAACAACTAGGCTGGCTTGAATATCAACAGCAACTAAAAACTAACCAGCTTACCATAGCCCATCAAATTCTTTATCAACCTGACAAAACCCCTATACTATCAAGCCTGATTCACCCTTACCACAACCTAAAGTCCCTTAGATCTGCACACAAACTTCTTATAGACACGGTCAAATCAAACAACAAGGCCGGAGACTCTCTTTTCTCAAACACTGTTGGAAAACATTGGAACCTGCTTTTGTCTGAACTCTCATCTATTCCCTCTAAATCTCTCTTTAAAAAGAAACTCAAGCTTTACCTCAAAACACAATGGCTGTGCCCCTGTACCAACCCTGACTAACATTATTTTATGTTCATCTGACCTACTCACCCCAATATTAATTCACTTTCTTTTCAGCTATTTCCATTTCCCTCTCTATGAAATGTTTAAGAGATACTTCCTGCTATCTTGTTCTACTATGCTTTCTTTACTCCATTACTTTTTATACCACTTGTTTATTATTATTTTTTATATTAGAATTTAGTTCTTAACAGTTTTTATACTTAGCATCAGTAAAGTTTATAAGTGGAGCTTATCTCCATTACTTTTTCTTTTTTTTATACCACTTCTTTATTACTATTTTTTATATTAGATTTTAGTTCTTAACTGTTTTTATACTTAGCATCAGTAAAGTTTATAAGTGGAGCTTATCTCCCCGGGCCTCTACTGAAAATGGACATGTATCCAGCTAGACTAGCCCGGTCAACAAATGTAAAATAAATAAAATAATAAATAAATTTATTATGCTGACATTCATTTAAACGATATGGTAATGTTTCTGAGATGGATATAAGCTAGGCCTCAGCCACTTTTTATTATTATTTTTTAACTATAACTGTTTTTCTATCTCCAGCTGGTGAATAAGATAGGAACTGTTCAGGCAAAGAAGTCTTTCTGAAGTGAACTTGGAGGTTTTGGAAGTAGTTTCACCTTTTGCCAGTGGAGCGTCATCTTAAAACAGCACCACTTAGACTTGTGAGTACTGCAGACCCTTGGAAGTCAATGGTTCTTTCATTAGTTCTGTCACTGCTTAATGAAACATTAATTTCCTGCCAGTATGAAGTTAAGATACACCTAGTATCATTGATATACTGTAATATTTAAAATGTCAGTAAAATTTTCTTTTTACTGAAACTGCTGTTGAATTTTCAGAAACAATTCTAATGATGCAATTTAAAACATTTAAATCATTTAATTCCTTAATTTATTTTACAACATGCAGTATATGCTGACATTCACAATTTAAAATAACTATATAGGGGCCAAAAAGGTAGACCCGGTGTTAAAGAATAAGCTAGGTGCTCCATCCAATTATCAAGAGAGTTTTATAAAGCTAATAATCAAAAGTAACAGCAGCCCACCTAGAGGTGATTTGTCAAAACATGAACTAATAACATAAATCCCTGTACCAAGTCCTCAGGCCGAAACTAAATAGTCCAGCTGCAAAGGTAGTTGTAATTCTCTTTAAGTGCTTTCATCCACTCACTTGAGACTTCATCAGAATAAATATTTACTAAACTAATCCATTAATTTAAATAATTGAACTAAAATCATATGAAACATTATACCAATGGCATTCAGAAATCACTACATCCATTGAATGCATTATAAAATGCCATCATATATGACATAATACATTATATTTACAATGTTCCAAAATTTGCTGTTATAACGAAGTAATAAAAATCAAATATTGAAAAAACAAATGAACATATAAAATAAAGTAAATTACGTACAATTTAGCTGCCCTCAGATTTAAAACATTCATCAAAGAAAATTTTCATTTAAACTCAAAGGGCTGGTGATAGTTAACTTTATTTGCCATAATAATTTGCTGTATAATAGCCTATCCCAATCTACCTCATGATATTTTATCCACATTTTCTAGACCAAAGAATAAAAATAGTTTTAAAATTCCTGCAGTAAATTGAATGTTTATACAATTATCTATGCAATTTTTGCTCATACTATATATATGTTCATTAACTCATTATAGCTGAGTGACACCTCCAGGTGCTTCTGCAGTTACATCCTACTGATGCCTCTACGAGTCTAATATTACGTGTTCATATTTGCATCAATAATTCCAAAACCATGCTACATACAAAGTATTAAAAAATTTCGTCTTATATCTTACACAATGGCAAACTCAACTGTATTGATAGTTGACCACTGTCTAGTGCAGGTAAAGAGATATTAATTGTTCATAGAATATTTATTTATATTGTCATAAATTTCAAGTTTTTCGAAATATCTCAGTGACCACGGAATACAGGCAGAACTGCTTACATCATATGAAAGGTTCATAGGTGTTTACTAGCCTAACGACCACAAGGGCCTTTTTAAGCCTAGCCATGCATCCAAATCTCTGACAAGTTCTGATACCCTTGATAAGTGTAAGCATTGGCCTGGGAGAAGAACCATTTACAGGTTACCTGTTTGCATTAGAGACATAGGTGCCAAACCAGGGATGAATTTCCAGTTTCTCATCCAATTGTCCAAGTTGCACTTGAATTGGGTTAAGCAGGAACTATGCTTCACATGGATGGGGAGCCTGTCCCATAGATTGGGTAGTCTCTGGGATACATACTTATCTCTTCAGCAGGTCCTATTTATATCACAGGCAAGGTTTACATCTTTAGAATGGGTAATTCTTGTTTTGTGGATATGGAGAAGGTCCATCAGAGTGGGGTCTGACAATGCCCTGTATACCAGGCATTGATCTCCTCTCAAAAGCCCGAAAGAGACAGAATACAGGGATAGGGCCTTGAGGCGGTCTGCATAGGACATGTTACTTATGCCTTGTATTCTTTTAGAGAGGAACCTCTGTGGACATTCCAGCTCTCAGCTGGATGAATAACATGCTGCTGGTAGTATTTGTTTAACCTGAGTGGTTGCTGAGATATTGTAAGTTGATTACAAAATATTACATATTTAATAGTTGCCATGTTTACTGTGACTTTCAGTTTAAGACCTAGAACCTAAAGAATACTACCACTATAAAAATAGATTGTGCTGAAGAATTTGTCAGTTACACTTCTTTAGTAACCCCTATGGTTCCAAGGATATGATCATTTGTTTGAAATTTGAAGACATAATTTGATTCTATTAAAAAGTTTCGGCTCCACCCATTGGAAGTTACCGTGTGGAGAGAATAAGATGTTATGTGATCCTATCTCGCCTACATTCTGTACTGATGGGCTCGAATTCGATCCCTCGGCTCCGACTCGGCACGCTTATGCTATAGAGCGAGGCCTCTTATTGGCTGAGCTATCTTTATCCCAGGATGCACCACCACTAATCCCCCAGATCTCGTTTGCCGCTTACAGAGCTTAGACATGGTCTCAACTTGGCTGGGCTAAGTACTATTTATTTAGGCTTTTTCCTGTCAGAAATTTGCTTAATTTAAACCCAAAAGCTGTTTTAACGGCTATTCTTTGTATACGAGTGTGTTTGGTAGTTTTGGTTAAGGATTTCGTGTTTTTTCCTGTCAGGGAAGGTTCCCGTTTAAGTTAGAGGGGCCTTCCCCTGTGGTTTCTACTACCTTAGTTGTTGTGTGTGGGTCAAGTACCCGTTTAAGTTAGAGGGTCTTGACCCTCTCTATCTCTCTCTCTCTCTCTTTCTTTTGTAGAAAGTTTATCTTAAAAAAAGAAAAAAAAAAAAAAAGTTTTAGTTTTAAAATTTTAATACTAAAGTAGGGATATTTGTTTTTTCTTGTCATAAACCCTCCTTTTACTTGTAGACAGCTGTGTTTTGGCTTGGACTATGTCAAAAGAACACAAACCCTCCGGGTTTAAGAAATGCACGAGGTGTGGTTTTAAAATGTCCATAACGGACGACCACTCCTCGTGCGTCTATTGCTTAGGTGCTAAACACCTACAAGAGTCGTGTAGTGTGTGCCACGCGTTCTCTTCCAGAGTCCTCCAGGAAAGGAAAAACAAATTAATCCTCAAAGGATTAATCAAGCCTTCCTTCAAGGAGGCTTTATCTTCCTCTCCGTCTCCTTCTAAAAAGAAGAAAGCGTCGGCTCCGACCAGTCAGTCGGAACCGACCGCTAAAAAAGCTAAGCAGACTTCTCCATCGGCTCCACGGACTTCGGAGCCGAGGTCGGAATGGTCTTCCTCGATGCCTCCAGCCTCGACCCCTCTGGTTTCGGAGCCGAGGTCTGGGGTATTGAGAGGCGGGTCACCCTCATCGACCCCACTGATATTTTTTAAAATTCTTAGGTATTTATATTTAAAATATTTAAATAATTCATTATGAGAAGGTTTTAATTTTGATGAAAAGGACAAGTTCATTTACATCTAATTAATTGGAAGGAACGATTGGTTAGGGCATTAATTATATATGTATAAAAGCTGGATTTTAACGTGAATGTTTTATCTGATGAAGTCCCTCACAGGACGAAAACGCAAGGATTGTATCAAAAGCGTTCATTTGTCATTGATTAATAAATATAGAAGAAGGAATCCTGCTTCTGTCGACTTTTTTGGATTTTTTTATTTTGTTAGATGAACAAAAGAGTTGCCGTTTTTGTTAGTTTGGTTTAGGTTTTGGCAAGGACAAGGAGATGGAATCCCAGGCCGGCAATGAAGATAGTAGCCAGGCAAAAAAACTTATTGGGCAATTATCAGCCTTAGTTGACTTATTGACGCCGCTTTGCAATACCATGGTACAATGTATGAACCCACCGGAAGTGTCGGATGAAGCCAGAGGACTGGGTACGAGGCAACAGAAACACAAACGGAAAAGGAATTGTTTGGGCACTGAAGGAGCGAACTTCGGAGAGAGTGAACACGATGGAGGACCGAATGGTCACTCGTTTGACCCAGCAACTACACCGGCTATATTTCATGTTGAGGAGGTGGAGGAGGACATTAATGAGGCTTTTTGCTCTAATGGAACCGGGCATAGCGAGCGTCCATCAAAAGGTACTGTTTACATCTCCGATAAACAGGAGATGAGTAGCTGGCTTAAAAAGCAATTTCATTTTAAATATAATGAAGGTAACCCAAGGTGGGATACCAATAAGGACTCTTATAGTAAAAAAATAGATGATATTTCAAAACTCATGTATAAATACAAGTCTATTGTCATTGAAAATGGGTATTTAAGGGAATGCTTGAACCGTAAAATTGTTCCTAAGGGGTTACGCACATGGAAGTACCCCAATAATGTGCAGATTGGGTCAATTTTTCATAAAGAACTCATTAATGTTTTTAATAATTGTGGTTTAGAAATAGTTAGATGTATAATTGAAGAAAATGAAAGAAACTTGGACATTATTTTAGAGCAAATAAAGTTACTGGAAATATATATTAAAGATGACTTGGTTTTTGGTATCAAAGAAGAGCAACACAAGTATTTTAAGTTGAAGGATGAAATAGACCAAAAATGTGGTAGTTTGGTAGAAAGAAAAATGGAAAAGCTTAAAAGGGATATAACTGAATATGAGAATGAGGTCAGTTACCCCAAACCCACGAATAATATTTCTAGGAAATATATGCATAATAATGAGAAAGGTTACAACGATAGGATAGAAAATAAGGTAACTAGGAAAGATACATACAACTATGATTATGATACAGATTTTCCACCCCTAGGAAGATATGAAGGAGTGAACAGTCCAGGGGAAAGACAAAATGGGAATTTTCACAGGAGAGGGGGGGAAAAGAGGAAGGGGGAGATATATGTGAATAATACCCCTGGCGATAGGATACCCACTATGAATCAGGATATAAAAAAAGTGGGAAGCAAATGTACACTAAATGGTTTTACTATATATAACTTCAGTAGTATGGAAATATGTAGGGAGCACTTCTCATTGATGGAAAAGGGTTTTAAGTTCATTCCATTTGTCAAAGGGAACAAGGTCCAAACACTCATTGACATGAAAGTATTCTTAAGAAAAATGAATTTGGAAATATTATTCCATAAAGAGGGATATAGTAGGGAAAAGAATAACTTAAAGACAACTGAAGAGATTAGATTACTTAAGAATAAATCAGTGTTTAACCCCCCAATACAGGCTCAATTAAAGAATTTTGAAAATGTGATGGAGGAAGCCATCATAAAGGAAGATAAAAAAATCAGATACCAGTATAACTTGAATATAAATGAAAAAAAGAAAAAAAGAAACTGGAAGAATTGAGGTATAATGAAAGTATTAGAGTAATGAAGCCTGACAAGGGTGGGGGGGGGGGGGGGAGTAGTGATTATGGATGTCATGGAATACGAAGGAAAAATGAATGAGATCTTAATGAATGAAACTAAGTACAGAGTAGTCTCAAAGAATGAAATCAACCTAGCCTACCAAAAGATAGATATGGAGCTAGAAAATATGGTTATTGAGGCTACTATTGATGAAAAAATGTTCTCATTCTTAAAAATAAGCAAACCTAAGATCCCAATCATTTTCGGTATACCGAAAATACACAAGGATTGTGTAGACCCCCCCTTTAGACCCATTGTATCAGCGGAAGGCTCTAAGACCACAAACTTGGCTAAGTTGGTGGATGTGAAAACAAAGCATATCTGGTTAAACAAAAGAACAATTCTAAGGGATTCATGGGATCTTCTGAGGGGATTAAGCCCAGAAATATTTGATAATGACATAATATTCGTGACCATAGATGTTATCCATTTATTTGGTTCCATACCATATGAGGAGGGCATAAGGATGTTTGAAGAAGAAATTTTCAAAGATCCTATGTTGGCACACAAAGATAAAGTAGCGTGCACAGGCTTAATGGATTTAATTTTAAGAAACAACTATTTGACCCATAATGGAGAGTTTTTCCAACAGACACAAGGAGTAGCTATGGGGGCAGCCTGTGCACCTACTTTTGCCAACATAGTTCTTGCAAACTGGGAAGAAAATTTCATTTTTCAATCTGAATATATAAACTACTGTAAGTTATATAAAAGATTTTTGGATGACATCATCATTTTTTGGAAAGGTAGTTCCAATAAATTGAATGATTTCATCAAATATATAGGGGAAACGACAGATTTCCTCAAATTCACTCATTTTATTTCCACAGACAGTATCGTCTATCTGGATGTAGAAATTACAAAAATGAACAATTATTTCAAGTCAAGGGTATACAGGAAGGACACCTATGTCAATTCCTTCTTACACTATGAAAGTGCACACCCTATTTATTGTAAGAAAAACTTAGTCAAAGGCCAGTTTGTTAGAGGGTCAAGAATGACAAGTACGGAAGATGATTATAAGATGGAATGTGATAATTTAGAGAAAATGTTTACAGATAGAGGATACCCTAAACAATTCATAACAGAATTCAGGACAGAAGTTACTACAGCAAGGGATGGAAGATTTAAACCTATCATAGGGGTGAAAGAAGACCCACAAAATATTAAAGGGAATACAGTTACTGGTATGGGAAGTTACCAACAAGCATTAGTATTGGAATACAATGGATTGAATAAGAAAGTAAAAGAAATTTTTCAAAGAGAATGGGAAAGATTTAAATTGTTGTCGGATCTGGATGGGCTACCTGAAATAACACCGAAAGGGGTGTTTAAAAATTCCCTTTGTATAAAACAAATATTAGAAACTAACTACAATAGAAAAGATAGAATAGGGGATAGGGCCAATTCAGATAAAGTAGGTACACACAAATGTGGACATTGCAGACAATGTGAGTTCATAATACAACAGGACAAACTATTTTTGGAAAGTAGAAGTATATGGCTGGATAGCAAAGGCTATTTTAATTGTGAATCTAGAGGCTTGATATATTTAGCCATATGCAAAAAATGTGCATCATTTTATGTCGGTAAAACCGAAAGATCTCTGAAAAAGAGAATATATGAACATGTATATGACATCAAAAAATGTAAAGAAACAAATGCACTTTACAAACACTCACAGATATGTGTGGAATATAAATTTAGATTTTTTGTGTTAGATCAAATTAAAATGGATATTAGGGGTGGCCCTTGGGAGGATATTATTAGCTACAGAGAACTATGGTGGCAAATAGCTTTGGAAGCTAATAGACCCCCTGGGCTAAATGAATATATTTCAATTCTTCCATTGTTGAAATTAAAAGCAGCTAAGACTTGAATTTAGTGGTCATATTTAAACACGACAGCAGATGGCAGACTTTCCCCATACACTTTTTAAAGTATAATGTGGGTTTTAATAGTTCTTGTACAACTGTTTTTGTATTTACAATCATCTACCAACATAAATTAGTGTTTTAAGTATCAATAATAAAAGTTTTATAAAGATTTTTTTAAAATTCTTAGGTATTTATATTTAAAATATTTAAATAATTCATTATGAGAAGGTTTTAATTTTGATGAAAAGGACAAGTTCATTTACATCTAATTAATTGGAAGGAACGATTGGTTAGGGCATTAATTATATATGTATAAAAGCTGGATTTTAACGTGAATGTTTTATCTGATGAAGTCCCTCACAGGACGAAAACGCAAGGATTGTATCAAAAGCGTTCATTTGTCGTTGATTAATAAATATAGAAGAAGGATTCCTGCTTCTGTCGACTTTTTTGGATTTTTTTGTTCCACTGATATTGGAGCCAATAAGGGTTACCGGCTCAGACTCTTCCCCCTCGGAGCCGAAGTCCTTATCGGCACCGAGGGAAATTTCCTTGAAACCTTCTTCGGAGCCAATAGTTGTGGAGTCCTTTCGGAGCCGGTCCCCGAGCCCTTCGGAGCCGATGGAGAAATCGGTTCGGGCCCGATCGGTATCCTCGAGATCATCCAAGATGTCTGATTCGGACATCGACAGGGTGCTCCTTCGACTCTTCCAGTCTCCGGTGTTCCAAAAGATGGTTTCGGCTCCAGCCCATTTGGCTTCGGAGCCGATGGTCCTTTCCCCTATTGTGGTTCCTCCTCTGACAGCTTCGGCACCGTTGGAGCCGGTGCTGGTGGGACCGGTGGAGGTGTTAGGGTCGGGCCCGACCCTTGCTCCAACTCTGGCTCTTGGGTCGGAGTTCAGTACATGGACTTCTTCCTTCGGCCCTGGGGGGGAGGCTTCGGGATTGATGCTTTCGGTCCCAAGTCTCCCTCTTGGTGCGTCGGCGGTGGGAGTACCGTCCACTGTTGTGGCCATGGAGGTGGGACCCTCCCAGGATTCTGGTGGTCCCGCCTTCAGGGCTATGAGGAGTGCTTTAGCCAAATCTTCCTTGGCTACCTCCACGGTTTCCCCAGCTCCTTCCAAACATTTGGAGACTGGGTCGTTGGCAGTCCCCCCTGTCCTTAGACAGCGGAGCCCCTGGGCCTCAGGTTACCCCCGCTGGGGTTTCTCCCCCTCCTGGAGGTCCTTCTGAAGCCTCTTCGGAGGAACCTCCCAGGAAGAGATCGTGCAAGAGGAAGCACGTTGACTCCCCTGATGAGTCTCTGACATCCAACACTGATCTCGATGATGCAGAAGGGTCCCCCAAGTTGTCCTCGGATGATGTCTCCTTTGCAGACATCCTGGAAGCCCTAAAGCAATGAGGCGGCTGGCAGTCCAAACCTCCCTCTGCTGATGAGTCGGTGTTCCTGAAGGCCTTCGGGGCTCAGCCCTCCACCTCCTGGGTGTCTCCGCCCTTCGACGAGCTCTTGGATTTGATCTGTCGAAGGGCGTGGGAATACCCAGACTCTGTGGAACCGGTGCCCACTCGTCCGAACAAATTTCTCTCTGCGCCACCTGATAGAGAGTTCCTTACTAAAGGTGTGGCTGTAGATGCTTTGGTTGTGGCATCTGCTACCCAGTAAGATGTAGCAGAGGCTTCTACGTCCGTCCATCCTCCTAATAAGGAGTCTAGGAGCATGGATCGGTACGGAAAGTGCACCCTCAGTTCAGCGGCCTTTACACTGAGGTCCTTGAACTACCTCGACTTCACCAGGTTTCAGAGGGATCTGATTAAGGAGCTATCCGATACCCTCTTGGGTAACCTGCCTGAGGAGCTGGCCCAGACGGTTGGCTCTCAGCTGGCTACAATGTCGTCCATTTCGAACTCGTCCATGAGGCTCATTTCTTATGCGGCAAGGGCGAGTAGAGCAGCGGGTACAGGCATTGCTCTACGGAGACAAGCCTGGCTCCGTCTGTGTCACTTCACGGAGGCCTTCAAGTCTTCATTTGCCGATGCCCCCTTTGATGGGTCCTCCCTGTTTGGACCCAAGGTAAAGGACACACTAACCTGCTGTGAACAGGAGGGTAAGACTCTGACTGCCGTAGGGGCTCGATTTTCCACTCCCTTTCGGCCTTATCCCAAGGCTAAAAGAGGAGGGAAAATGTGGTTCCGTAGATCCCAGAAGCCTTACCCCTCTCAGCAGGAGGGTTCCCCTTCCAGAGGCAGAGGAGAGGGAAATTCTTCCGGAAGATGCCGTCCCAGAGGTGGCAGAGGCCCTCGCAACACTGGAGACCGCGAGTCCTTTCGTGGCTCTTCAGCCTTTCATAGTCCCTGAGGGATTGCCCGGCTGTGCTGCTCCGGAGCCAGTCGGGGGTCGTTTCTCGAAGCACCTAAAGGCCTGGGAAGGTATCACTCAGGACTGATGGGTGCTTCGGATTATCGCCGGAGGTTATTCCATCCCATTCTCACACCCCCCCCCCCTCAGTCCAAAAAAATCCTGGACCCGCCACCCAGTCAACGGGATACCGCAGCCTCAGAAGTTTCAAAGCTGCTGCAAAAAGGAGTCATCCAACCAGTCCCCGCAGACCAGATCGGATTAGGGACTTACTCAAGATTCTTTTTGGTGCCAAAAAAGACCGGGGACTTGAGGCCCATTTTGGACCTCAGCATCCTAAACTGTTCAGTCAGAAAGTCCAAGTTCCGAATGGTCACCCTACAAATCATTCTCCCATTGCTGGAGAAAGGTGTTTGGATGTGCTCCATAGATCTCAAGGACGCTTATTATCATATCATGGTACATCAAGCGTCCAGGAGACATCTGCACTTCAGCCTAGGAGGCAGTCATTTTCAGTTCCGTGCGCTGCCCTTTGGTCTCACCACAGCCCCCAGGGTGTTCACCAAGTGTTTGGCAGTTGTGACTGCTCACCTGAGAAGTCTAGGATTCCAGGTGTTTCCGTATCTAGACGACTGGCTCCTAACTGCCACCTCCAAGCTTCTACTTCTGCGGAGCCTTCAAGCCACCATATCACTAGGCAATTCCCTTGGAATCACCTTCAATTGGCCAAAGTCTGTGTTGCTGCCATCTCAACGAATAAGATTCATAGGGGTAGAGATAGACTCAAACCAAATGCGGGTCTACCTACCTACAGACAGAATACAAACCATACAAGCTCAAGTTCGAGCCTTACTTCCAAGATCCAAAGCCCCAGCCAGAATGGTCCTGCAGCTATTGGGATCCATGTCTGCCACGGTTCTTCTAGTCCCCTTGGCAAGGTTGCACATGAGAATTCTCCAGTGGCTTCTCTCAGCTCAGTGGTCCTTTCAGGAACTCCCCCTCAATCACCTTGTATGGATCACGGAATCTTGCAGACGGGACCTTCGCTGGTGGCTAGTGCCCTCCAACTTGGATCAGGGACGACCCTTTGTTCTACCTTCTCCGGCGGCCACTTTGACCACGGACGCCTCCCAGACGGGGTGGGGGGGGGCATTCCCTGGGCAGGTCAGTCCAAGGCAAATGGCATCCGGAAGAGACTTTGCTTCATATCAACATCTTGGAAATGAGGGCAGTACTTCTGTCCCTTCAAGCCCTTCACGATTATCTCCCTCAAGGCGTAATTGCCGTTCACTCAGACAACATGTCAGTTGTTTGGTATCTGAACAAACAGGGAGGGACCAGATCCTATCCTCTTTGCAGAGAAGCCATGAGAGTTTGGGAATGGGCAGTCTCCACCAAACGCTTCCTAATGGCTACTCACATACCGGGCAAGTCCAATGTGATAGCCGACAGATTGAGCAGGACCATCCTCTCTCCTCACGAATGGTCTCTGAATATGACAGTTGCAAGTCAGATTTTCAGCGAATGGGGAGTTCCGTGTTGCGATCTCTTCGTGACTCCTCTGAATGCGAAGTGCGAAGAGTTCTTCTCCCTAACCCCGGCTCCGGGGAAGAGCCCCATGGACACATTAGTCCATCCTTGGCCAACCGGCTTGCTTTATGCCTTCCCTCCAGTTCCTCTCCTTCCCAGAGTGATTCAAAAGGCATCTCTCTTGGGAGCAAAATGATCTTAATTGCTCCTTACTGGCCCCGTCAAGTGTGGTTCCCCTATCTTCGGAAACATGCCCTGGAAGGTCCATGGTTTCTGGATCAGATACCAGACCTACTGGTTCATCAGTCGGGACTATTCCACCAGTCCCTACACACCTTAAAATTGACGGCTTGGCTCCTCCTCTTCCGACGATAGTCAGGAGTCATACATTGGATCCAGATGTTGTACACATATTATCTTCGGCCCATAAGTCTGCTACAAAGAAACTGTATTCTAGCAAATGGAAAAGATTTGCTATTTGGGCTCAACTCCGGGGCCTGGACCCCATTTCAATTCCTGTGGCAGAAGTACTAAAATTTCTGACTTCTCTCTTCAATCAAGGCTCTTCAGTTTCTACCATCAAGGTACAATTGGCAGCAATTTCTAATTTTCACGAATCCATAGACCCACCTTTAATGAGCAACAGATTGTGCAAGACCTTCTTAAAAGGTGCTGCTCCATTGAGACCTCCGATTTCTCATCCTGCACCTCCATGGGATCTCGATATAGTGTTACGCGCCTTGACTTCTTTCCCCTTTGAACCGGCAGCTACATGTGATCTAAAGTTTTTATCATGGAAGACAGCTTTTCTGGTGGCGATTACTTCTGCCAGAAGAGTTTTAGAGCTTCAAGCTTTGTCAGTAAAATCCCCATACTTGGTTTTTCACAAGGACAGAGTATCCATCAGACCAAATCCTTCCTTTGTCCCTAAGGTTTGTTCTACTTTCTGCTTACAACAATTGTTAGAGCTTCCAGTTTTTTTCCCAAAATACTCTAACAAGGCGGAGTTCATATTCCACGCACTAGATGTACACAGACAGTTACGTTTTTATTTAGACAGGACCAAACAAACAAGGAAAACAGATCAGTTGTTTGTATCCTTTGCAGATAACAAATTGGGCAAAGCTGTCACAAAAGTCACTATTGCCAAATGGATCAGGGACTGTATTTCTCAAGCTTATTTTTATTCTAACAAAGAGCTTTCCACCTCTGTCAAGGCTCATTCTACAAGGGCTATGGCTACTTCGATAGCATTTCATTCTAAGCTTGCTATTAGTGACATTTGTGCTGCAGCTACATGGTCTTCCCCGCACACCTTCATTTCCCACTACAAATTAGGTGTGGCATCTAGAGGACGAGCTTTATTTGGTTCCACAGTGCTCAGGAGTGTTTTCCAATGAGCCACCCGGGATTTAGGTGCTAGGGACGCTGTCCCATCAGTACAGAATGTAGGCGAGATAGGATCACATAAGATCTTTTAGTTATGTACTCACCATAACTTCAGATGTTTGGGATCCATCTCGCCTACATTCCTAATAACCCACCCTCCTTCCCCCTTCCTTGGAGATCAGAGGATATCAGAAGGTCCGAATCCTGTTGTTTCATCTTGAAACATCTAACAATGTTATATAATCAAGTTGTGCATGTGTGCATGTATGCGGACAAACAAGATCTGGGGGATTAGTGGTGGTGCATCCTGGGATAAAGATAGCTCAGCCAATAAGAGGCCTCACTCTATAGCATAAGCGTGCCAAGTCGGAGCCGAGGGATCGGCTCCAAGCCCATCAGTACAGAATGTAGGCGAGATGGATCCCAAACATCTGAAGTTATGGTGAGTACATAACTAAAAGTTAATCCTACAGTCCAAACTGCTGTTATTTTTCTGTACATAATACACCTCACAAGAAAGGCGATGAGCTAGGTAAATAACTCCTTTAGTCTTGCAGCTGTAATTCCCTGAACAAGGTACTGACTTTGGACATCCTATAACTGATGTGTATTGTCCCTCATGAATATGAGAGATGCTGCCTACCAGGTAAGTTTAGTGAAGTTCAGCATAGAGACTGTTGTTGTGGGGGTGTGTGAGTGTAAACATGTGACAGTGTGTGGGTCTGCAAGTGTATGAGTATATAGACTAGGATCAATGGTATGTCTGTGTGTAAGTGTGTGTCTGCCTGGGTGGTCGCAGTGGGGGTTTAGGTAGTGGATGAGAAGTGTTTGTGTGTGTGTGTGTGTGTGTGTGTGTGTGTGTGTGTGTGTGTGTGTGTGTGTGTGTGTGTGTGTGTGCGTGTGTGTGCGTGTGTGTGCGTGTGTGTGTGTGCGTATGCGAGTTGTTGATTGGATGTCCATCTTGAATGTATGTGCTGGCAACCCAGGCAGTTGCCACAACTCACATATCTGGAACAACTGCCAAGTGCATGAGATGTTTACTAAGGATAATATCCCACAGGGTCATTTACTGAGGGATGCAGGTTATGCACTGGAACTGTGGCTGATGACGCCCATCAGAAATGCACAGACACCAACTGAAGAACACTATAATGGGACACACACTCAAACCAGAATATCATAGAGCATGTGTTTGCGCTGCTGAAGTCTCAATTCTGGTGCCTAGATACATCTGGGGAGTCCTGCAGTACAATCCACGTACATGAACTGAAATCTTCACCATCTGTGCCATGCTTCACAATGTCATCCTAAAAAAACAACTTCAGCAGTATCAACAGGGGTAAGGAACACACATCCCACCACCACCGACAATGTCACCACAGCCACACGCAGGTGAGGAATCGGGGGGAACCAGCAGCTGCTATGGGTGTAGGCAGACATAGGCCTACTCTATATGTTCGCTCATTGGCTAAGAGGCTATGCATAGCACAATCACTAACCACCTAAGGGGCTAAAATCTTCATCCTACGCACATACATGCAGTAACACTGATGCAAGGCAATGCTCACAACCTTCCCCTACCCATGTAATCACTGTACTCCTAGCATCAGACAGACTCAGCCCAGAACTAAAACTGTAGCAACTGCCAGATTTAGAAGGTAAGTGATGAACCTGGAATATTAAAAAAAATGTGTAATAATACAGATGAATGGCATATCCTTGCATGCCATTATTTGGTAATGTAAGTAAGTAAAAGATGGATGATTTTTACAGCTATGACATCAAGATGTGACAGCAGTGGCTGATTTGACTACGTGTCCTCTATCAAGTAATAGGCCTCAGGCATCAAAGAATCATGCATTCATACCTCTCAAAAGTAGTGATGGTCACCGAATGTCCTCAGTTTGGCCTTATACTTTTGTACTGGCAAATCATGAAAGAGAAAAGTTAGAAATTGATGACACACATTTCTGTTTAAGACTTCATATCCCTCAGAAAAATCTTAAAAATAGTGACTCAAAAACTGTTTCATTCTATCAAGTGTCTAATTTTGTAAGACCAAAATGTTTAGAAAGTCTCCCTATTGTTCAGCCTTTGCCTCACTTTTATTCATGGCTTGGTCCAGCTTTGCTGCTATAACAGTGTAGGAGGCATGTAGCCATTACAAAAACTGGTAAGAAAGAAGTACAATTAGCAAAATAGCCTCACAAACAGAGATGTACTAAGCCCTACATCAGCTATACACCCTGAGCTTTAGCCACAAAGCCATCAGCTATGCACCCTGAGCATTAGCCACAAAGCTTATGTATCCCTGAATCCAAAATATAGAAAACAAGGATATGGCACAGTTATCATCACTTGCGTGGAGTGTTGTGTCAGGGCCACAGGAAGCCTAGGCTGACACAAAAGGTAATTGAGTGAGTGTGAGTAAGAAAGAGAAACAAGCAGACATTTGGATAAAGTATCAAATGACCACTGAGACTGAATGAGTTTTAAGCCTCAAAACTGAACTATGTAACTGTTGTGTGTGTGTCTGCATGGGCACTCCAGTTGAAATTGGTATGTCAGTGTCTGCAAGATCACAGCCAAGCTCTGTGCTAGCTCTATATCTTAGTATGTCGGATAGGTGTGAGAAATGGATGGTACAGATGGCAGTTCATTGTCATCGTACCTGACCGTGAGAACTGGCTTTGCCAGGAGTTGCACTGGCACATTCATGCTCATGGTCAGAAGCACTTCTGCTACCAGAATGTGACTGATGTATGCTGGATGAATTCTCCTCATGAGTACACCCAGGACCATGACCCCATGGCCTGCCATGTCTGGTTGTGGACACCACGACCACTGATGGAGCAGTGGAAGTAGTGCCACTATGGGAGTGTGATAAGGCACAGCCACTTCAGCTAACTTCAGATGATGTGTTTGACCTACGTCCATGTGAATGATGTCTCCTTCCCAGCAGATGTTCCATCACAGACACTGCCTGTTCCAACATTTCATTCATCCAATCCATTGAATTGGCAACACAGTGGAGGCAGTCATGTATGTCAGCCTGTGCCACATCTACAACCCTAAGGATTTCCTCAAAGGCCCTATTGGAATGTGGCTGCACCTCCATGACAGATTTAAATATATGTCGAGTGACACTGAAAGACACACCTGGATCAGGTGGGGGAAGGACAACAGTCCTCCTCTGAACACCCCTAACAAACCTCCTGCATACATCTCACCCACACTTTGGCTACAGACAGAGTCAACAGGCACTGAAGTCACAATAACCACACTATTCTGATTGGGCGTCTCACCCTCCACCTGTCCAATATCTGAGGGATCATTGGAATGGGTTGGCGTAAGCCTATTGGCTGTGTCCAATGGAATTACAGGGTATAGCTGAATGTCAACCTCAGTGTCAAATGCAACCTCTGCACCCCCGACTGTGCCCCTGTTTGCCCACCATCATCATCAGAGTCTGCTGGTACTCTGACATCAGGTGGTAGGAGTCCTATAGGCTAACAAACTAACAGTGGTGCCACTATTACAGTCAGTACAGGAATACACACACAGTCCTGACACCCATATCACACATACAGATACAATATTTCTGTGAACTGCTCATAAGTACTGAAATAAACATATTTGGTTTACCATCTACAGATGACTCCACATTTCCTAGGGAATATGGTCCTGGAAGAAGTTAAGCAAAAGGTAAGGACACCATCATCACAATTAACAGTAACACAGGGGTGAAAAACGCTTGGCCCTTTATATGTCCATTAACAATACATTTAACAGAAATATGGATTGCACGTCAAGCCCAAGCCCATGTGCAATGAACCAAAATGTGTTGTTAACTGTATCAATCTATAACTAGTTCCCCCCAAAAAAATGTTAAACAAACTTAAGTATTGCTGTCAATATTTTACTATACAAGAAATATTCAACAAGTGAAATATATAAGCCTACCTGGAAGCGCCTCCTGGGAAATACTTGTCCTCTCTAAAACAGCAGCACCATCATCAATCACATGCTGTTGTGCACTTTCAACTAAGCTTGCTGGATCCATGACACTGGACAGGAACTCTTCACTGATGTCTCTGTAGCAGGACGCCCTGATAGCCACCTGTCCACAGGCCACTGCAGCTACTCTCCTCTAGGCCGATGAAATCATGTCAGTGCCCTATGACACATCTGATCATATGTTCTGCTGTATCTCCAACAACATTTACATTGTCCACTATCTGCTGCCAAATTGACATTCTTCCAGACCTATCTCCACGGCCTCTCTCAAGCAGAAAGCCACCATATAGCCTAAATGCTTGAATAATGACATCACTCTCAGGGTCACTGAAAGGCGGTTTGCAGGGATTGGGACACTTGGGTGCATAGTCCTAGGTGACATAAAACACAAAAGAATGATACTACACATAAATATCACATAAATAAAAGTGTTGCTTAGATATAACACATAAGTATTTTTTTTTATATTATCCACTGGAGAAACAAAAACTTGTCAAGATATTCAAATATAAAACAGGATTTATCTGGTTGTAAGGTATCACAGTCACACACATATCAAGGCTGGATCCAAAACAGGGGGAGTAACAATAGCAAATCAAACCTCTGTACAAACAGTTTTGTTTGTGCCAACACAGAAATGGAACTTGGCTCCCCTACAGCCAAAACAACAGGCAAATAACATTTTGCTACCAATCAGAGGACTAAAACATCAGTGAATTGTTATAAGTGCTATCAAATAAACTGTCCCAACGAAAAGTGTACGGAATAAAACGCACTTCAGTTTGAATAAATCTACCCATTTTAAAGGCTCAGTGGTTTACTGGTGTTGATTCGGATCCATTGCTTATTTCATTAGTTTGTCTTTGTTTTTTGGAGTTGCTAAATCAGGACCTTGTCAGGTCACACACGTACATGATTAACCCCTCAATCTGTCATGTGTATTTATATATAATTCATGACTAAGCCTGAGAAGAACTTCTGTGGATGGAAAATCACTGCTGTGAAAGAAAATGTTTTGCTTCGTATGCATATGTTTGAATCCCACATTATAAACATCAGTTTTATCACTGTATAAAGCCAAACCAAAAATGTGTCATGTCATGAAATGTATGTCCCCAGTATGTGTCTTCAAAGTTAAATCACTTAACAGTTCCAGCAGCAAACAACCCTCAAACTAGTGCTGACTGTCATATTAACCTTCTCATTTCAAAACCTGCTTTCCTCTCTGTTTGGTACTGCTGCTCTCCACTTAACATCATGCAAATGCAGTTGGCATCATTGTTCAGGTTTGCACACTACCAGTAAATGCAATAACACTCATTGGTGGGAAATCATTATTAACCATTGCTGTTCTCTCTGGTTAGACATATCTAGTGGTAGAAGGGAAGGTACACAATTCAGGGTACAGAGGTGGGGTGTTGAGGTGTCCAGAATCTTTATTAGACTCCTTGTAAAGCGTGACAGCCAAAGATTTTTGTTGGGGGACTATACCAGCTACCAGTACAAGTCTGAGGCTTGGAATAGTCTGGCCAAAGCTGTGTCCAGTGCAACTGGCATTTCACACACTGGAGAATAATTTAGGCATCACTTAAATGACCTGCAAAGGTGCAAGAGGGATAAACTCAACCAGTGGCTGGATAAGTTCAGAACTAGTAACATCCCACAATTGCGTAAGTATGCTAATAAAGAGAATTTATAATAGAAAACTAAATATTGACAAGACTGGTATGCATAATGCTTTTCTGTTCTCTTCTCTTCATTCCACAGCTAATGCAGAGATTACTGTGAAAAGAGAAGCCCTTGCTGAGCATCTAGAGAGATTGAGGGACGCAAGGGGTATGTATGTAGCAAAACAGAAGTAGTATTCAAGCTTTTAAATTAGACATTTGCTTTTCTATACAGTTGTAGCAAAGCAATCATGCATATCCTAACTTTAAAAAGCAAGCATGCATACTTTATTCTGTAACACAAACCAACTGTAGGCATCAAGTGTAAGAGTGCAGTCAAATGTTGTGGGTTCATACACCACAAATAACAAGTATAAAATAGTGCAATCCTTTAAAAATATTATATAAATTAATTTCTACAGAAGTGGCATAAATGCCCTGCTGTTAACTTCACCTGTATAATTGGACCATGCATATGTGCAATATTTGCAGATTGCAAGGACTACTTTGAGCAATCCTTACTTATAATTTGTAGTTTTTAAGAAGTATACTTAACTATAACATTTCAGATAAAATGCTTTTATTATTGTGATAATGCATTGGATGTGACATATGATGGCACTAACTTTATCTCTTTTTTTCTTTCACCCCCAACCCTTATCTCACTTTTTTCTATCTGTCATCAAAACATTTCCATGTCATCCATTGACAGACCTCAATGTTTTGCAAGAAATGGCCTGAATCTGTCACCCCTGGGTTTCCGGGTACTGGCTAAGGCTCTTGCCACCCCTATAGTGCCTTTTTAGGTGGTGTTCCACAGACCAAATTACCACTGTAACAGCTATAAATAAATGCAATCTGAGGGTCATGCTGCTCAACGCTAGAAGTCTAAATTGCAAGATGCACTCACTCGAAGCACTACTCAAAATGGAGAACATCGACATTTGTGCTGTAACGGAGACCTGGTTTAAAGCAGCAGAAAGCACCCCTGCGCTACCAGGCTATAACTCATTCCACACCTTTTGGCCCCAGAACATGGACCATAGCTCCAAAGGCAGTGGTGTCTCCATATTCATAAAGGATATGCACACCTCCAGACTAGTAGCCCAGCATAACACATCTGAGATACTTCAGGTACAACTAACTTTGGAAAAGAGGGCAATCCAGGTAATAGCCTTCTATAGGTCCTAACCATATCCCTAGACTCTCACTCCAGGTTCCGAAGCACCCTGGAATCTATCAAGGTCAAACCCAACACTCTCATACTAGGAGACTTCAACTACCCCTCCATCAACTGGGAGAACTAATCAAGCACCAATACACTGGCCCAACGTTTCCTGGAATTCATCAATTCCAATGCCCTGGACCAGCTCATTCTGACCCCCCACTAGAGAAAGCAACATCCTTGACTTGGTTATTACTAACATGTGCGACCATTGCTCTACACCAGTAGTCAATCCCTCCCTGGTCAGGTCTGACTATAAACTAATCACCATGGAAATCCACATCTCACCCACACCCCCCGCAAAGGTAACCACCTTGAAAAACTTCTCTAAAACTGACTTTGGGCTCCTAAAAACACAGGTGGATAACTTCACAGCACCCATGCCAATGAAAAATAGCTGCATGACTGCTGAATCACACACCAGTGCACTGTACAAACATGTACATAAATGCACGGAACTAGCCATACCCAACAGAACCAAGATGCTCTCCTCCAAAAAAAGGTAGACAGTCTGGTGGTCCCCTGTCATTAATAAACTCTACAACAGAAGGAAGAAACTGTTGCAGAAAAAGATGAAGGCCCAAGACTGGAAAAAAATTCCTTATAAGCCTCAACAAAAAGTTGAGATCCCTCATCAAATCCTCTAAAGCCAGCTATGAAGGCAGAATTGCAGCAGACACTAAAAGCAGTCACAAACCCTTCTATAGTTATATCAAGAATCTCCATAGCAATATCTAGATTTGCTCTGAGTTACTGCACAATGGCACCTTCTATACTGAGCCATCAGATATTGCCAACATACTGGCCCCCTAAAGGACCAATCACAATACCAGAAGAATGCCAGACACCAGGCATTACTGCAACACAGGTTAAAGCTGAATTGTCCAAGGCCAAGAATATAGCTTCCATAGGACCTGATAATATCTCTGGCTGTGTTCCACATGAACTACAAAGCAAACTGGCACCACATCTGTGTGCCCTATTTAGTCACAGCCTCACCTCAGGCTTTGTCCCTACGAAATGGCACACTGCTATAGTCATCCATCTCCATAGGGGGGCAACTACAGACCCTTGGAATTTTCACCCCATTAGCCTGATGAGTCTGATATGTAAAGCTATGGAGTGCATCATCACGGACCTGATTATCAAAGATATAGGAAATCTCCAAACTCTAGAACCTACACAATCTGGCTTTGTGAAAGGGAGATCATGCCTGCTCAACCTGGTTGACTTCTTTGAGTCAGTCACCAGGGCTGTGGATGAAGGTAAGACCGTGCATATAGCCTACCTCGATCTGTCCAAGTCCTTTGATACCATTCCTCACTCAGGAATTATTGATAAACACACCAAACTAGGCATCAACTCCTAAATCACTAGGTGGGTTGCAAATTCATTCACAGATATAACACACAGTCTGAAAGTAGTAGACTCCAAGTCAGATTGCCAACCAGTCACAAGTGGAGTCCCACAGGGATTGATCCTGGGTCCACGCCTGTTTGGTATCTACTTCTCAGAATTTCAGGCCAACACAAAGGGACTCTGGATGACCAAGTTCACAGAAGACTGCAAGCTGGGAGCCATTATTAACTCCCCAAGTGATGCAGACATCCTACAGAAAGGCCTCACTGAGACTTATGACTGGTGTTGAAACCATGGCCTTAAGCTTACTGCCAAAAAATGTGTCATCATCCCCTTTGGTAAAACCTCAGTTCCCACTAATTACTACATCGATGGGAGCCCACTGAACACTGAAGACATTATAAGAGATCTGGGGATACAGGTTGACAGCAACCTCTCCTTCAACCTCCACATTGCCACTGTGGTCAGAAAGCCCTTCTATGTGGCACATCTCATTACCAAGGGTTTTGCATCCAGGATGAAAGAGGTCATCGTCTCTCTCTACTCTTCCCTCATTAGACTAATCATTGAGTATAATGCTCCATTTGGCATGTACCTCGCTAGACACCTGCAACAGCTGGAGAGACCACAGAAGTACCTCACTAAGAGGATCCTAGACATTAAACACATCCTACATGGACAGACTCAAAAGATTCCAGCTATTCTCTGTCCCATATCACCGACTTAGAGGCAATCTTTGCTTGACTTCCAAAGCCATGTCTGACCCAGCTCTGTTAGAAATGCTACATCTAGAGAAATCCCAATCCCTCCACACCAAATGCTCGAGAACTCAACCTCATTACCACAATCAACAGAACATGCTGGAGGGACAGGTTCCTCACCCAGAGACTGGCCATACTCTGGAATAGACTTCCCATACATGTCAAGCAGAGCACCTCGCTGCCCCTCTTCAAGAGAAATCTTGATGAGTGGATGGGTAATAGAATCACTCCAGTAGCTCTACTTGATAGAGGCACTGGGAACTAATGCTGGGTGGCACGATGCCAGGGCACTTCTATGGGCTAGGCTTGTAAAGGGTCCAGGGCCATTAGCCTAGTACACACCCATGAACCTACAAACCTATGAACCATCTCTAACAAATCACATAATGCTTTACATCACAAGGAGGTAGGCCAACCCTAGTCCCTCAGCCTGTCCCCACTACACCGGCTCCAGCAATGATGCCCAGCACATCTGGGGCTTAACCTGGCAGTACTGCCTCTGCTGCCCCTGCACTATGTGTGCCCTCAGGTAGCACTACCCTGGCAGCTGGTGCTGTGATACCCTCCAGGAGTACTGGCAAAGGTGGGGATTTCATCACTCACCAGGATATACCAGGGTTGGTGTGTAGGGTCATGCACAGCAACATTGACGCATGGCTACACTGGAAGGAGAGGCTTCTCTCCCTTATGGTCTGTAAGAGGAGACATCAAATACTTCAACAGCCAGCAGAGTAAAAGGACAGTGATGTCAGTCCTGCAGGTGAGGATTATATTCTTACTGTCTCCATGTTTGATGGGCATGAGTTTCTGTTGTTCCCTCCCTGACTCCAATCATAGTGTCCCCTCACCTTTTGTCTTCCTCACTGTGCCTATGTCTAGTCTTGTTTTCCCTGTTTGTTTGCATCTGCTTCCTCACCTACCCTACTTACCAGACCCAGAAATACCGATGTCCCTTACCCAACATTCCTCTCTTACTAAAGTGAAGTAGTAGTAAAGTGACATACAAGGCCATGTCCAACCCAGAATTGATGGACATGTTCCACCTAAAGAAAACCATATCCCCTCGAGCCACATGCTCTAGGGATCTAAACCTCACCACAACAATAAATAGGATGTGCTGTTGGGATAGAGTCCTGTCCCAGAGAATTCCCATACTCTGGAACAAGATTCCAATCTACATTAGGCAGAGCTCCTCACTAACACTCTTCAAGAGAAACCTTGACAAGTGGATAGGAAACAGGAAGTTTACCCCGGAGATCACTTCAGTGGCTCTGCTGGACAGAGGCACAGGGAACTAATCTAAGGGGGCGGCGAAAGCCAACACATTCTGGCTAGGCTTATAAAGGCCTTTGGCAGATAGCCTAGTACCTACCTATGAACCTATGAAAAAAAGTGGGTACCTGTCCCACAAAAAATATCACTCCATACACATCTCTCACTTCACACACGTGTCTTATTCACACTTGAACTGGTCCAATTGGCTGTACAACATGATTGCATTGTTGTCACAACCCTTTGCTGAGGTGACAGTCCAAATTATGCTAATATTCAATACCATATTTTCATGTTACACTGTTGAAGAAGTGGATAGCTATGGTTCTTTCCCACCTCCCACCTGCACATCCCTATATTGCTTTCCTTTTGTTCTTCTCCCTGCTTGCTCCCCATTTCACAACTTTCCTATATACCCCATTTTAGCATATCTAATATGGTCAAAAATTAGAATCACACACAGCACACATAAATAAAACAAAAAAAAGTAATGGAGCCCTTCCCTTTTTGGCCACTGTGTTTTCATGGAGTTTGGTATCATGCACCAATGCCAAGTGATGGTGAATGGGTCTTCCTTGGTGCAATTACCTCCATGCAATACCACTTAAACACACTGTACTAAGATAGCACACAATAACACACAGTGAATGCAGTATAAAGAATTATTTCAGTTTATTAGCAATACTTATTTAAAACTATTATATGCACCTGGATTTGAACCCTATATCATCTGGGCTCCAAAAGAAATGTATCAACGCATTTTCATATGCTGCCACAGAGTTAGATAAGCAGCAGGCATGTTTTGTATACTCACTACTGAGACCTCTCACAATTGTAGTAAAGAGGCCCACATTTGCTCACCACTTAACTATGCACAAACATTGAAAGCAGTAGAAATGTGCATGTCCCATGCACTAACATTTTGCTATTGATCGCACAAACCAGCTGCTCTGTGGTGTGCCACACAAAGTGGACAATAGCATGTTTACTGTCCATTTAGTCTTTATCCCATGAAATTACATGTAGAGACACAAAGGACAAGCACTTTTTAAGAAAAGAACATATATTTACACTGCAGCAATCTGTTACCTCCACCCATGATCTTCATACTTAGTATCTCAGTACTTGTTCACAAATATATCAACTACACTACAGAAATAAATAAAAAGCGCTTTCTTATATACCATGCACAACTTTATAATGACAATACACATTCAGATTTTCCAGTACTTGTAATGTGGACAGCTGTTTGCATATAGTTTGTAAAGCTGTCTCTTAAAGTTGACCTGCACATTGGAACACAACCACCAAATACTACACATTACTCTAGACCTCAAACAATTTGGCTTTGTGAATGGGAGATCATCAATTGCATAAAATGCAGAAATGTAATATCTTGACAGCTGAACATGGCAAACTATCCATTTCATGCAGGCCTCCCAACTTCTTCTCTCCAACATCCAATGCTGATGTCATCCACTATAAATTGTCCTGTAACCTTGGAATAGTCAGACTTGTGCTGTGGTGTTTGCAAAAAGTATTGAGTTCTTTAGTCTCTATACTTAGTTAGGGAGGGGTTCTAATCTCACTGCTGGCAACTGGGGTGAGCGAGTATGTGTGTGTCTGTCTGTCTGTCTAGTCAAAACAGCATAATTGTGTATCTTGCAGTTTCCACTCCAATCATGGAATACCAGTATTTTGACAACTGGACATGCCTACACATCCATTTCATGCAGGCCTCCCAATATCTTCTCTCCAACATCCAGAGCTGGTGCCATCCACTATAAATTGTCCTGCAAGCTTGGAATAGTCAGAATGTGCTGTGGCGCTTACATAAAGTACTGAGGGGTTCTAATCTCACTGCAGTCAACTGGAGTGTCTGAGTGCATCTGTGTGTGTTTATACACTTGATTGACATTAGAGAGAGCATTTTACACCAACATGTGGGACACTTCTGTCATCTTCTCCTCATCAAACATTGCTAATGTCATCACCTATAAACTGTTGTCCAACACTCCCCAAGTCAGGCTTGTACTGTGGTGCTTGCATTAAATACAGAAGTCTCTAGTCAGTTAACTTAGGTAGGGGATCTTTTCTCACTGCAATCAACTGGTGTGTGTGTGTGTGTGTGTGTGTGTGTGTGTGTGTGTGTGTGTGTGTGTGTGTGTGTGTGTGTGTGTGTGTGTGTGTGTGTGTGTATGTGTGTGTGTGTGTGTGTGGCTTTGTGCACTTTCTTGACATTTGAGAGCATTTTACACCAGCATATGGGATACTGCTATTACCATCTTCTCCTCACCAGACACTGCTGATGTCATCATTTATAAAGTGTTGTCTAATACACTCCAAGTCAGACTTCTATTGTGATATTAGTATAATACAGATAGTATCAACACACAGCAAATATTGCTGCCACAGCCATGAAGACACATGAGATGAAACAAAAACATGGAGGGATTTCTTACATTTTGAAAACAAACATATGATCCGATGATAATGTTGACATCACACCCCTATGAGCAAACCAAGTCATATGTGACCCATGCACTGCAGTAGATGGTATGTGGAATGTCCACCAGCATGTGCCCATAGTGATGACTATTCCCTTGTATGTAACACAACTCTTAAGTATGTGCAGGACATCCACATCAAAAGCTATGATACTTCCATAATTCACAGCCATCATCACACCAATAACTGAGTATAATGCACCCTTCCTCATGTATCTCCCTACACATCTTCCAAGATGCGTAACTCAAGTGTACCACCTTTGCCACAGTGAGCTCCCAGACATCTTATAGGCCATACCTAGGAATTCTTTTTGTTGCATAAACATTACTGTCTGATGGTGTGAAACCTCCATAAAGGTGATATAACAAGATGCATGTGTGATACTTGTTCCGGTAATGCACATAATACATACATAGATGTTTGGCAACATTGACAGTGTGGATTGTGCCACATATATGCCATGCACACCTGTCAACTAGCCTGGATTGATCATAATGTCACATACAGGTATAGCAGTGTTCTTCTTAACACCTCCAACAGTGTCAAGATGGTATGCTTGATTGCCCTCATAAATTGCTAACATTTCATAATAGTTGTACATGTGTATTCATGCAGAACCATCTATGATAACTCACAATCACATATGCTACATCATAGACATGGGATTACTGATAGTATTATTCTGCTATTGTCCATGATTGTACTTGTTCTCTTTACTGTTGTTAATGAGCCTGTAACTATGTCTCCCACTTGGTGGAGACCTATGCTGACATTACAGTCATATTTAGACAACTCAATTTGCACAGTTTCACAATATGCACCTAACCTCTATTGTATATAACATCCCTGACAGGGGTCCTCTCCATTGTTCATGTCAGGATGCTTATATCACAAAGACATCTTCTCTGCTGTTATGTCACCTTGTGTGACAGTCACATAATATACATTTTTGATGTGCAGTCTGTATTGTATCATGTTGATATGTGATTAGTGTTCTGCTACAACTGTCTTCATTTACATGTCCTCATTTGCTGTACATTAAGATGGTTCAACTGTCCTCTTTCTCTGTGTTCATTCCTACGGTTCATCTGTGTGTCACTGTTTAATACACATAGTTCCCCTGACTGTTTATTTTAAATGGCAGTCCATGTACCATTACGAATCATTTACACAACTTTTATACAGAATGCCAGAAATGGGGCTCCACAATACTCTGCACTGTATACACTGTCCTATAATGTGTTTGGACCATATACATTGCTATATTATTAACCCTGGTAATCATTGTGGCATTCTGTGCAATCCCGTAAACCTAGTTTGCCCATAGGTAAACAGGTCTACATGTCTGCTGCTATCCATGTTGCTTTACAGGGTTTCCTGTTGGCAGCAGTGGTGCTAGCCACAAAAAAAAGTGCTTGTTTAAGTTTAAATGCAGTATGCATAATGAATATGTAATTGGTGCTGCTGCTCACCGTGTAAAGAAGTAAACTCTGTGTAGACTTCATTCAAAGCCTACATGGAATTTATTGAATCCCCAGGTAAGGTTTATAACATAAAATGTAAAAGAATAGAAAAGAACTGACCACGGCTGATAAAAAATAAATGAAAATTTAATAAAGTAAATATTTTCCTCTGATCAAATTCACTTCTGATTTCGTCTGTCTGTGAGAAAGAAATCAGAAGTGAATTTGATGAGAAGAGAATACCTATGTTGCACAATTTAAATATGAATGAGAATGAAGCACTGTTGCACCTTAAAGATCTATCTAGTATTGAAATAAGACCCGCGGACAAAGATGGAAGGGTAGTGGTCATGGATAAATTGTTTTATGTAGAGCAAATGATGCAACAATTAAGTGACACAGATACTTACCTTTCTATCTCTAACAGGGAAGCAAAGGCTATTATGGATAGAGTGTCAGTGTTTATTTTTGATCTGTTTATATCTCAACAGATCACTGAAGAGTTGTTTAATTATTTTCAGGTAGAATATCCTGTGGTACCTATAATCTACGGACTACCTAAGGTCCATAAGGACATGACTTACTCACCCATGAGACCCATTGTCTCTAATAGGGGATGGGCAACAGAAGCTATTTCTATCTATGTGGAGAAATGCTTACACCCAGTATTAGAGAGTTGTGATACCATTTTAAAAGACACAAATTTTTTCCTTAAACGTCTGTATGATAAGGTTAGTAACATTAGAAGAGATTTTATTTTTGTCACTATGGATATCACCTCACTCTTTATGGTCATACCTAATAACTGGGTGATTGAGAAGATACGAGATCTGCTTAATACCAAAAGGATATACAATGCTACAAAGATTAAATTAATCTGTAGTTTACTAGAGATTATTCTAGAAAATAACATTTATTTTTAATGAATGCTTCTATCTACAAAAGGTTGGCATGGCTATGGGCACAGCATGTGCAAATAGCTACGCCAACCTAACATTGCTCTCATGGGAGACAGATTCATTACTAGATAGCAATGATTTTTTCCAATGATGTCCTATGGTACAAACACTTTGTGGATGATGTTTTTTTTATTATGGGGAGGAAGTATAGATAGGTTGGAATCTTTTGTTAATTATTTGCATAGTACAACACTTTATTAAACTTTCATTTATTTTTTATCAGCTGTGGTCAGTTTGTTTCTATTCTTTTACATTTTATGCTTTGAGGTGAATAACAAGCGTTAACCCAGTCTAGGAACAATTTTTTCTTTAAGGTTTAAAACATGATGGCATTTTCATTCCAAATAAAAACCTTACGCAAGGTAGTTGTTCAGGCTCACAGTTATTAGGCAATGGAGTGGAATCAATAACTTTGGTAAGCTATTCATTGCAATCAGTGACTTTCCATGTGTTCCAGTGAAAGGCAAAATGATTTTACTTAAAATGTGTAAAGAATGAAAAAGTAAGATTAAAAATATACTATTACATATGTCAGTTGCAGTTTTTCATCCATACAGATATCCCCTTGAGTCCTAATCAAATTTTTCCCATTTAGTTGGAATACCACCTCATATCTTCAGAGAAAATGTGCTATGTCTGGTAGAACTAATCAGGTCAACAAAAAGTAAATAAAAATAAATAAAAAATATTGAAACTGTAAGTTATATACATAATAGTTGTATGTAATTGTGTAGGGGTGGTACACAATAAAAATTCATACCACTACCCTATGCAATCCATAGAAGTCCCAATACCCCATGACTTATGAGCATACATAGCTGCCTATCTGGAAACTTCAGGTACACAATAAGTATGCAAATTAAGGTTTAAAGCATCATCTGCAGTTTACAGGCATATCAGTCTTGGTGCAATGTCTGCAAACTCCCCCATATATTAAGGAAGTACAAATACAGACTAACTGCATCAAACTCAGGAGAGAAATCCCTACCGGCTAGTAAGCAGCAATGCTGTGTTCAGCAGAACAAAGCTGACTGTCCACATCAGCATAGAACTACACATCAGATCACTGAAGGTATTCATACAGCTATATCAAGGTCTCCATGGGATGATGTACCAAGCACAGAAGTACAAGAGGGCAGCCACACTCTGCTGCACCCCACTTACAGAGATGCATGTGAGCTTCCACCAGTGGTAACTATAGCATTACCTGATCCCTTTATTAGCACAGACTGCCAATGTATCCAACTCAGGCACCATGGCAACAGGGTAGAAACATTTATGAATCACATGTGGGCACCACACCAGAGATGGAGTACAGCATGGTGCATCACCATCTCCCTGTGTCTGACACATCCGTAAAGGTTATACCCCCAGTCTACTGCTGATATAGTAGACATGGCAGTATTTAACTGGTTGGCCTTGTGAGGGATTGAAAATAGCAGAAAGCAGTATAGTTTGCCCTGGAGGTATGAAATTTGTCTAGATACCTGTTTTTATGTTGTTTATATCTAAGAGTTTGACAGTTCAGCATACCTGAGGAAATTACTGCTTTGTGACTTATTTTGTAACTGCAAGGTATTAAAATCCTTGTTGTTTTACGGTTCTGAAATGTACCTTCTTGTACTAGCCTCCCCACTTCCCCTTTCCCCTTATCTCATTCATGCTTTCTTTCTCTCCATGATAATACAGCTGAATATAGCCTTTCATGTTCTTTTCACACATTATTATTTCTCCATGCTGCTCATTTTTATATACCAGGTATGTTTTTAACATACCTAATATGCATTCTTTACCCCGAGTGTGTGGGTCCTTAATCCATCATATATCCCTCTATAGATGATTGTTCAGTTTTGTGACCTCAAAACTGCTGAACCCATAGATTACTTATGTATGTTTCATTTCTGCTCCTGGTCTTAATCTTAATAAGAGTGCAGGATATAGATAAAATATCAGTTGTTAATTTAGGAAGAAACATGGTGAAGCGTTGGAATTGCACAGTTTAGTTTTCTAAAGGCCTAACCAAGAAATTTATTCATGAAGGATTTTGACCTGGCACTCATATATCAACATAGTGGAATTGTAGTTTGGTTTTCTTTTATGAAACTCATTACATTACAGATTGCATCCTGGGCATCCTGTACATCTCTCACATGTACACGAATCTGTGCTGTTTACAAAGAGAGTATCTCAAAGTGTAATACAAACAGTTTTATTAATAATTAACAGCCTCAAACCCCTTTTTCCCATTTTGTATATGAGTTTGGGATATTTGTCGTATACACTATGAGCTTACTATTACAAATGTAGTTTTCTAAATATCCTTAGAACAGGATCCTTGGCACAATCAAGTCCACTCTTACAAATAAAACAGCACAATCAATCCACTCACATAAATAAAATAGAAGTAACACTGTACACCATACATATGCATCTGAAAAAGCTAGCAAAGAAAATGGAAATCTCACAGGAATACTGTTAACTGGTCCATTTGCATTACATTTTATCATCAGTAATTTAGAATCAAAGTCCCCGTATATGATTAAAATGGTCTGAAAAAGTAGGCTAGTTCTTTGTGCTTTTCAGTAGACTGATGGAAATGGAGCACTATAAAATCAGATGCCATCATTACAAATTATAAATGTTACAACAGGCTTTCCCATACAGGCAGGATTATAAAACTGGCAACACGCTAAGCAGCATGTCTGCAGTATGTTATTTTCTAGCTATGTGCCTTGCAATGACAAAAAAGAAAGAAAGAAAAAAATGTCCTGCATCACTTGTCCTGAAAGAGAGCAGATGCATCTTCGACAAAAAGCAAGTGACATTTAATTAGACTTGTCTTTGTCAATAATTTTTGTCTTTCGGCTTTTTCCCGGTTAGGGGTCGCCACAGTGGAACTCCGGTCCATTAATGATTGGCAGTAGATTTTCACGAACGCCGAGGTGCCAGCTCGACATCCAATCTTCAATGAAGGCACACCCATTGGCGCATGTCTTTTGAATGCCCACCCAATGGCGGGGAGGACATACAGACTCCACACAGAAGACACTTCCCGCACTCCAGCCGAGAATTGAACAGGAGAAGCTCATGCTGTGAGGCAACAATGCTACCGCTGCACCAGTTGATAATGTCATTACTAAATTACCAGAACTGTACAGAAATTTTCAGATATACTATTAATGTGAAGTCAATATGCTGTGCATGAAACATTGTTTATCTTGATATAACAATGTAGAATTCTGAATATTAATGTTTTCAGTCATGCTCACTCCTCAATTCCTAATGAATTCTTAAAGGAATAACCTCTGCTTTTAAAGAAAAAATATGTTTTCTGCAATTTTACCAGTTATCCAAAGGATATCAAATGGATATATTAAGAAATGCATTCTCCATATGTGATAATAAATAATGCACAGCTGCTAAAGTCTGTACATACTGTGAATATATACATTTGACATTTTAGGACTATTGCATAGCATTGCCTTTTTAAGAATTATAGTATCCCATAATGCATTGCATTATGTCTAGTGTCAGTACTGGTGATGTCTGAACCTTTAGCATCATTCTTACTGAGCTGCCATTTTGTACAGAATAAAAGTGCCTGTTTTACTAAAATGCTTGCACATCATGACATTAATAACACTACACATCTCTATTACTGGGTAACCAGAGGTGTACATCATGACATGGTGTCAGAACTCAGATCTTCTTCATATAACAAAACTGAAAATGCTGTTATAGTTAGAAAACAATGCCAATGAGCCAAGTGGTACTTGTCAAGCTCAGAGTAAGCCGTTTCTACTGAAAACAGATAGTTCTGTCTTATGAAGTGGTTCTCTTTCTGATTTTAAGTAGTTTGGCCTTAGAAAACAAAATTTGATTAAAAATTACCAAGGTTAATCACTAGCACCATTTTACTTCTCAAAACCATTTGGATGGCCAGGATGGAGGTGTTGTTGTTATTATGGATGACATCATGGTATTTGGTCAAGATGAAGCGATCATGATTTGAGGTTAGAAGCAATGCTGCTCTAGACTATCACAAACCCTGGACTAAGGCTTAACCAAGACAAATGATACTTTGGAAAAATGTTAACGTCAGTACTTTGGCCACAGCACAAGTACTAGTGAAATCAGGCCAGATGCAAGCAATGTCAGAGCAAGAGAGCTATAGAGTTCGTCTTGAGTAACTTGAGCTGAGACAAGCCCTGGGTATGGTTAACTTGTTTAACATCCTGGGCAAGTTCATGGCAGATCTGTCAAATCCTACATCCATTAACAAACCTGTTAAAGAAATATGCTCCCTGGTTATGTATAAATGCTGATGCTCAAACCTGCAGCAGAATAAAACAAACTGTAACAACATCCCCAGTGCTGGCATACTATGATTATACCAAAGCAGCAATCAGTTCACTCATGTGCACTGAAAGAGGATTACTTATGGTAGTCCAGTTAAGAACTCTCTTAGCTGATGTAGCTTTAAAAGACACAAACATTCCAAGCAGCCTTGGCATTTTGAATAAACTTAAGGAAAAAGTTTTACTTGTATTTGCAATAGATACAGAACATGGAAGGTACCAGCAGTAACTTTATGGAGTCTGATGACTTGGATTTAAGAGCATAAAGCACAAAAGGTACCCTGTTAAAGGCTTACTAGAGAAACATAATCAGGTATTGTAAATCATCAACACAGAATTCCCCCTGCTAGTTCTGCATGTGATATTTCAATATCACTAAACAAACACTGTGCTTATGTATTTTGTAGTTCTTGCAATAATTTGCAGTTCCATAAAGGAAAGAAGCAGAAAGATGACAAAACAAAACCTCCAGTGTGTTTTATATGCCTGTCTTGATCGCGACCTTTGCAGTGATTCTGCATGAGCCTGTGGTCAGATTCAAGTTCATGGGTTCATAAGTTGTTACTAGGCTAACAGTCACTGGGGCCCTTACAAGCCTAGCTACACACCCCAAACAATTTGGGTTCAGAGTATTATGGGCATCTATATGAAGGAGGGGCATGTTAGTAGGGAGATGACTAAGGGATTGGGGTGTATTAGTGGTGTTAGTTGTGTTAGGATAATACTTTTATTGACAGCCTCTGTCCATAAGGGGCATGGAGGCAAGATCAGGGGTACATTTTCAATTTCCTGTCCAATTATCAAGTTATTTTTTAATAGGGTCAAAGATGAAGTCTGTTTTACATGGATGGGGAGCCTATTCTATAGCATGGGAATCTGTGGGACATGCATCTGTCTCTCCACTGGACAGTCTCCAGCACATTGTGCTTATGTCACAAGTGACATTCAGATCCGTGGAGCTAGTGTTTCTGGTTCTGTTTGTTTTGTCCAAGTGCAACAGATCCATCAGATTGGGTCTCTAGCAACCCTGCAAGCCAAGCAAAATATCTTCTCAGCAGCCTGTAGGAGACTACATACAGAGACAGAGCCTTTAGGCAATCAGTGTTGGACAAAGTATTCATGCCCTGAATTCTCCTGGTGAGAAACCTTTGTGGGCATTCCAAAAGTTGCAAGTGTCTGGTCGGATACATGTGAAAGGTAGCATTGTATTCAATGATAGGTCTGATAAGTGCCAGGTAGAGTGGTAGAATAGCCTACTTGGACCTGGAAGCCATACCCTTACCTATAAGATGGGAGACATAGAATGATTTTCTCATACCTTAGCTAAGTGTTGGTTAAAGGTCAAATTGCTGACCACATATGTTCCCAAATCCCTCACTATTGGGTTGACTCTTAGGGGCGTTTTATTGATGGTGTAATTAACTTGGGTTGACAGATTCCCAAAAGGAATTATAATGCACTTTTTGCATTGAGTTTTAGGACATGGCTTTAGCACTAGTCATTTGTCTGTGTCAAACCCTCTTGCAAGATATTGGTGTCTTGTTTGTGTGTGTGGGGGGGTTATAATACCTCCCACTTTTACAGTCATCTGCAGACTTGGTGAACAAGAGCTCTTGAATGTTAGCCTTGACTTCCAAGAAGTAGATGCCTAACAGGAGCGGGCTCAAAATGGAACCCTGGGATATTTTGTTGGTAACCAGTCTCTTGGTGGAAGTGGCCTCACCTATCCTGGCTACTTGGGTCCTGCTTGTGAGCCAGCCAGCCAGCAATTCAGTGAGTTATTTATGGATTTATGCCTAACTCAGAGAGCTTGACAGCAATGCCGGAGTGTGGTATTGTATCAAATGCCTTGGCCAGGTCATGATATGCAGTATGCACTCTTTTAGCCTAATCTACTGCCTTTGCAGTCTACCAGGTTAAGCTGAATTTCCCTTAACAAAGACAGATTGGGCTGAAACTTCATCTACAATGCCTGCCACTTCATACATCTGTCTCCCACCCATCTCACTCTCTCTCTCTCTTACTTTTACCTTTCTCTTTACTTCTCTCTGTCTCTTACACATTATCATTTTAGTGAGATGTTCCAAGAATGCAAGTCAACATTTCTAACTGATAAATTATTGCTTTGATATGCCATGTCTAGTAAACTAAATGACGTGTGATGTGTGTTAAATAATTAGTGAACATAAGCGTAAATAACATGTATAACCTGTGATAAGAACTTTGACAAACATGGTAATTACAATTATGCTTAAAACAAAAATAGTCATTCATTACTTTTATTTATCATAATGACACAAGATTGCTTTTTCTGAATCTGAAAAATGAGTGCTTCAGTGGAACTGAAAAACAAATGCATAAAATCCTTGTCATTCAAATAAAAGCGTGTTCTATTTATGTGTAGCATAGCATCAGACCTGTCTCTTCAGGTTCCGTTCAGAAGCTCGAAATACTGAAATCTCGAATTTCAGTATTTCGAGCCCAAGAAGCCGAATCCACATAATAGCTAAAGTTTAGAAGTGTGAAATTCAAAACCTGGAATACCGGAGGTTTTGAATTTCGTGCTTCTAAAGTTCCGCTATGATTATGTATTCAGGTAAGTGTGTGTGTGTGTGTGTGTGTGTGTGTGTGTGTGTGTGTGTGTGTGTGTGTGTGTGTGTGTGTGTGTGTGTGTGTGTGTGTGTGTGTGTGTGTGTTAAGGGGTTTGGGTAGGGGCTATGGTGTGTGTCAGTGTGTTTTGTTGCTGTGATGTGTGTGTGCGAAGAGAAAGTAGCTTGTGTGGTGGTGTTTTGTGTGTGTGTGCTTGTATGTAGTGCGACATCGGAATGAGAATATTTAAGTAGGGGGGGTGTGGGGGTGCATGGGTGAGTAGTAGAGTGATTGTGTGTGTGTTTGTGTGGTGGATGGTGTGTGTGTGTGTGTGTGCGTGTGTGTGTGTGTGTGTTTGTGTAGTAAAACCTCAAAATTCAAAACTTCCAGTATTCGAGGTTTTGAATTTCGCAGTTTTTAGTTTTCGTTGTTTTGTGGATTCCACTTCTTGGGCTTGAGATACTGAAATTCGAGATTTCAGTATTTCAAGCTTCTGAAGTGAATCCGTCTCTTCTTATGGTCAGCATTACTTTCTAGTTTGCAATTATTACAAGAAATGCTGCTTTTTCATATGACAAAAGGCAAACGTAAGGAGAAGCTTTCAGATCCTATTACCTGCAGAATGACTTGATGTTTCTGTTACACTCCTGTTATCTTGCCTTTTCACCTACTTGTCACAGGACCTTGTTTCACCTCTAGATAGTTTAATTGCTTTTCAAATGATGAGATAATATATATGAGAAAGAGCTGTTAGTAAGGGCAGGGACTTGCATGTTTCTGTGAAGGCTCAATGCACTTTTCCTTGCTCTCTCACATGTTTTCTCTGTCTCTGACCATTAACAAGCAACCAATGCAAATCTTTGTCAAACCTCCCATTTAGTAATATGTGGCAGCCTCGCTAAGTGATTGTGGACTGGTAATTACATACAATGTCTGTGATGAAGTCCATCATTGATTAATTTATTCTGCTTAAGTGTTTCAGTTACTTTGTTTCATAATTCAGAAGTGCTTGATGTAGTGATACATTTCTTATAGCTTTAAAGGCTGATGATCAGTGATTCAGAAGTGTTTAAAGTAATGATATATTCCTTACTTTTTTTAAGGAGTCTGGCTGCTAATCTATACTAAAACGTGATCTCTTTGTCTTAATGTGTAATATCTTAGCTTCTTTAATGAAACAGCTCTGCTCCCTGATAACCTTTGTACCCTCAGTTCCAGCATGTTAATAATGAGGCAATGATAACATTAGACCAAGAACTGAAGTCATATGAACGGTCTTGCTTATCATCACTGACCCTTGACATCCAGGCCACCATCTTTTTCAACTATTACCATCAGCCAGGCTTTATAGATTAATACTCGCCAAAACAAGCAGATATAAGAACAGTTTTTTTCTACAGGCCATCAAGTTCAAAATGGTTAACTCAGCTTATTAGGTTGGGGTATTCTTTTTCCCAAGCCTCCAAGGATTCTGCAGTATTGTTTACGTATTGTTAATATTTTTTCTTTCAGAGTTTATTTCAATATTTTTTGCACTGAGTTGCACTTTTCACCTTGTATGCATATGTATATGTATATTTACTTTTTCTTGTTCTAAATAGTTGCATGTATGTCATTTGTCTTGTTCTTAATAGTTGTATGTATGTCATTTATGTCATTTATACTTGGAGAGTCACTAGTTACTGAAACCAGAGTCAGATTCATTGTATGTGTGCATACTTGGCCAATAAATGTGATTCTGATTCTGATTGTTTACACGATGGATACATTACGCACATAGAAAAACATATGCAAACACATACACACACACACACACACACACACACACACACACACACACACACACACACACACACATATATGTAGTAGCAGTTAATGTTATAGACTGATTACTTATCGACTATGTTAACTGCGGGTCCTTTTACCGAAAGTTTGGTTTATCTAACGTCCAGCTAGTTGAATGCATATATTGCCAAAAAAGGTAAGTGGGGGATGTGTGTGTGTGTGTGTGTGTGTGTGTGTGTGTGTGTGTGTGTGTGTGTGTGTGTGTGTGGTCATTTACTGATCAGGTCACTCTCACATAAGCATTCAATGCCAGCTCCAGTCAGACTTACATCACTGATGGCACGTAAACCATAAACTACTTCTCAACCCCACCAAGACCAAAACTATGCTTTTTGGAACTCCACAAAAATTTCACCAATCACCTGAATCTTTAACTATCTGTGACCTTCACAACCATTCCACAGAGACATCTTCCATCTTTAAATACCTAGGACTATGTCTTGAGCAGTCATTAAACTTCCATTTCCTCTTAGGCAAAATGAGAACCAAAATTACCCGCCTCATCATCTGGGCCAAAAAAGATTATCCTTTTCCTATCTTAGCCAGCCAAAACAGCCATTGAGAAAGTAATTCTCCTTTCTCCACTTGAATACAGTGTCACAATTTCTGCTTCTGTCGCCAAGAAAAACATTTCCACATTTGAGACTATCTCTATCAGAATCTGCTGATTCACCTTTCTGTGAGCATCACTGTATCATCCAAGAAAAAGCCAAATGGCTACCCACAAAACATAGATCAAACCTGCTTTAGGATCCCAACTCTACAAACTAGTCGAGCTCCACACATTTAATCATCTCACAGCTAGACTTCACAAATAAACTCCTCATACATCCTGAGACACTACTCACAAACTACGTCAACTCTTATTACGTCTAGAACCAAATCCCACAACACTCCACATGCTCTGTCACACCAACTCTCATTAGCCCTAGAACTAAACTCCACAGCACTGCACATGTTCTGTCATACCAACTCTCATTACCCATAGAAGCAAACTCCACAGCACTGCACATGCTCTATCACACCAACTCTCATTAGCTCTAGAACCAAACTCCACAGCACTGAACATGCTCTGTCACACCAACTCTCATTATCCCTAGAACCAAACCCCACAGCACTGCACATGCTCTGTCGCACTAACTCTCATTACCCCTAGAACCAAACTCCACAGCACTGCACATGCTCTGTCACACTAACTCTCATTACCCCTAGAACCAAACACCATAGCACTGCACATGCTCTGTCACACTAACTCTCATTATCCCTAGAACCAAACTCCACAGCACTGCACATGCTCTGTCACACTAACACTCATTACCCCTAGAACCAGACTCCACAGCACTGCACATGCTCTATCACACCAACTCTCATTACCCCTAGAACCAAACTCCATAGCACTGCACATGGTTTTTCCTCTCAGGCACTTACTCTTTGGCAAGCTCTTCCAATTGGCATTAAGGAAGTCGACATTTACTCCAAATTCAGAATGCAACTCAGAACACACTTCTTCATCTAAGCTAAATGCTCCTGCTTAAACACTGTGATGCTTACATATCACCTAACCTATCACTGCCTATTCGGATGGTGCAGTGGTGCAGTGGTAGCATTATCGCCTCACAGCAAGAGGTTCTCCAGTTCAATTCTTGTCTAGAGTGCCTTCTGTGCGGAGTCTGCATGTCCTCCCTGTGTTTGTGTGAGTTCCCGCCAGGTGCTCCAGTTTCCTCCCACGTTACACAGACATGCGTATGGAGCATTTCTTCCTGGGCCAGTGCTGAAAATTGGCTTTATTCCAAATTGGACTTTCCAGGTTAACAAGTGTTAAACAAATCTCTTCTCCTCTCTCTAGATTCACTGAAGATTGATCCACTTTAAAAACTAATTAATATATTGTATGGTATGCTCTCCTTGATTGTACATTGCACTGTGCTTATTCACTGGAATATAAATACATAGCTTTTGCTATGTAATTGCTCTGAACTATTCTGTTATTGCTTACAGTTCTATATTTTTGTTTGTGAAATATTTTGCATTTCACATGGGCTGAACCTGAAATGTGTCAATATTAATCAGTACACTAGCCCAGTAAACAACTATAAATAAATAAATAAAATAAAAAAAAATAAAATCCTGAAACTCTAAACAATTAAGTGTGACTGGAGAAATATATGCCAAGTACAAAATAGATGTATCTTAGAGAATTCCCCTTCTCTGAGGAGTGGTGATCTTGGAAAGTAAATATAAGTAGCAGATGAGTGGGGTGCAGCCTCCTGTATCGGAAGACGTGTACATCAAGGAAGCACAGAAAGAGGCTTGCCCCCCCCGATGCAAAAATGCTTTTGGTGTCTAACATTGAGTTTTGTACTTTGTTATGTGTGGAGTCACACTTATTTTTTTTAGAATTTTGAAACTCATATTATATTATAAAGTCTCAAATTTCTGATAGGTCCCATTTACAATAAGTGTACCTCTGTTCTATTACAAGGTGCTTTCATACAGAAAGATTTTATAGCTGTAATTTTTAAAAAAAGATGGGTAATAGTACCTTGTGTATCCAGCATATGGTAATATATATTATAATAAACAACTGGTTAATTGTGCACCAACAACGCTGCATATGGGGCACAGAGAATTTTCAGGAACTTAAGTGATATAATAGACAAACACATGGGTAAAAATGTCACACAGACAAACCATTCAGTAAAGAGTGCAAGAAAGATCCAGCCAAGCTAGAGTTCTTACTGTGTAATATCTTAAACCTCATGTAGTGGAGGCCCATGGGATATATGCAAATGACTCTTTAAGGATATCAGGTGTTTCATCTACATGGCTGCTGAATGTCCATGACATTTGTTTTTACTTTTTAACTATTTAAGGTTACGTTCAGACCAATAAAGCCAAACAACCTTTTTTTGTTGACCTCATTAGCACAGCATAATTTATTTTATTTTTTAAGATTTGTTTACCAGGATAGTCCGATTGGGTGTGAACCCATTTTCAGTGGAGTCCCAGGGAGAAAAGCTCCAGAGACAATAGAATAATTACAAAACACAAGATGAATACATCATAACGTACAATGAGTTGCGTAGATTGAAGATTGTTTTGGGTAAGATCAAGCTAGTACACCTTATTAATTCAAAACAATATGGATACATCATAAAATACATTGAGTAACCTAGATTAAGATGGATACATAGTAAAATATGCTTTTGATAAAATCAAATTAGTACACAATAGTAATACAAGCACAGGGTATAATATACAGCTATATCAGGTAGATGAGTGGAAGGACGGAGATAAGTGGGGAGAAGGGCAGAGGCAGAGGGAGGAGAAAGTAGGAGAGAGGAAGGGAAAGGAAGAAATGTTATAGTAAGTATGTATCGGGATAAGGTAAGTTGTTAGAAGAAAAGTTAGGTGCAGAGGAGAAGGGGAGATAAAGGGATAAATAGTAAATAAGAAAGTAAGTTACACATACGTAGACAATATCCCTATACTTCAGAAACACACAGTCTTTAAACCCAGCTCATGCCCATAAAGATTAAGGTACTTGAAAATATCCCAACTAACAGCCAAACCAAAGGGGAAAGGGTCACACAGACAAACCATTTTGTAAAGACTGCACGAAAAATCCAGCCAAGCAAGAGTTTTTACTGTGTTATCCCTTAAACCTCCTATAATGGAAACCCATGGTATATATACACATGACCCCTAAAGGACATCAAGTATTTTATCTATATGGCTTCTGAATGGCTAATGTTTGCCAATAAAGCCAACCCCACTAGCTGTGGACATTCTGAAATATAGCCAAAGTATACAGTTATGATGTGCTGATAAGATTAACAAAAAGGCCAAAATCTGCATTTCCACAGCTGGTGGGGTTTGGCTTAATTGACCTGAATATAACCAGAAGATCATTTGAATGCTTGTGTTTTACCAAGTTTGAACAATGCAGTTAAGTTTTAAAGTAAGTTGAGACAGATTTCACTAATGCATTAAATACTATGTGTGATATTAATTATGGTTTACTATCAAAATATTGAATGACACTTACATGGATTTTGGAATCTCATAATCAAATGGGCAACTGGTAAAAACTGAAACCCTCCGAGTTCATTAAATCAAAAGGAAGGATGTGATTGGTTCCTGTAAAATTGCCATTGACTTGAACGTTGATTTTATAGGAACAGTGGAACTGGTTTGAATGTTGAACGTTGTTTTTACCATCTTGTACATGTGGTAAAAGCAATGTTCACAAATTCAACCATTTGATTCGATGAAACGACTCAAATATGTTGTGTCATTCAATAATTTGATAGCAAACTATTAATCATGTACTGGTTTTAAGTTACTTAAGTGAAGAGTTTTGTGAACTTCCATAGTCTGTTGAAGATAAAAGTGCTTACTGTGATTTTGTTTAATAAATTATGTGATGCCCGTGCTCTGGCCCAGCAATCAAGGAGCCTCAATCCTCACCACTAACACCAGAGAGGGTGCCTCATATATGAGGAAAGGATAACAAATACACATAGTAAAGTGCAATTTCCCTTAAGAGCACACAGAGAATACAGTCAGTCTGGGGATGCTCACTCCCTTGTTCTCCAGGTCCCCAATAAGACTCCCCACTGGCACAGCTATAGGCTCCAGATCTCAGCCTAGCTGGCCAAGCTAAAATCTCCAGCACCCTTTCTGTCCAGCCAATGCTTCATGTCCCCACCCAAGTAGCTGACACACACACTTTGAGATAAGTTTATACAACCACACAGACACTCCTGGGAAGGCTGGCACAGGTTCTGCAGCTGTGTCCCCTTTTCCACACTATACGGTAGTACCCTGCCACCACCCAGCTAATAATTATCAGCTACTCAAAGGTCCTTAAAAGGGTGTCCAATTATTACTGTGCAATATTATTATCCAATTGGTAAGTGTGACTAAACAGTCAAAGCTTATTTGAAGTGACTTGGACAGTAAACTGTATAAATATGCAATGTACTCTAGAGCTTAAATTATCTCCACACAAACCAGCCACAGTTAAAAGGTTTTAAAAATATTAATAATAAATAATTAAAACTACAAGACAATACCTTCTACTACACAGTCAGTGCTAGTCAAGAGTTCAGAGATCACACACAGAAATACTTAAAATAAATCAGTAGTGCGGTTCTGACATCACAGAAAAAAACACTTAATCTAATATTTCTAGTTCCTAGCTATTTCTAAAAGGAAACACAAGTCTAAGATAACTTACATGTGACAACAGGCAGTGCTGTGAGTTGGGTGATCAAGACAGAAATGTTTAATGTCTTCTGATTCTCTCTGTTTAAATTGCTATTGCAGTTCTAATAAACATTACATCATTTTTGTACACTTTCCTGGTGTTCCCAGGCTGACAGATACTGCATTATTTTATTATCTTGCAGCTGCAGGAAACTATATCAATAAAAGACATTTCACATGTAAAATCTAGTAATTATTCCTTAAGTTAAAACAATAGAAATAATGTGCTAGCTCAGACGGAATGACTCTGATTTTTTAACTTCAAAGGACAGCCATGAAGTAATTATAACTTCAAAAGACATACAAGAAATGCTTGACTTAGCTTTCTTTACAGCAGAGGGCAATGTTGCTACATTGTTTTAAGTTCAACATTTCACAGCATATTCTTGCATTTAAGAAAACAAGCCTGTATTTCAACATTTATATTTACAAATGATAGAATTATGTATAAAATCCTATCTGACTAGGCAGGCAGCCTTCATCTATCTTCACCCAATCTTCACATACCCCCCCCCCAGAGAACTCAAGCTAGTTTTTCAAGTGACCCTTGAGAAATGCCGCTTGAGAGGGTTAGGTCTATCTGAGTGTACATCCGATTCCCTGTCTTGTGAGCCCATCTGCATTGGCATTGCTACTCCCACTGCAGTGCTGTACTGACATATTATATGCTTGCAACCTTAGGCTCCATCTTAGTAACTTGGCATTTTGCTGACTGACTCTGTTTAACCATGTTAGGGGGTTGTGATCTGTCATAACAGTAAATTTCCTTCCATTCAGATAAGGCTGAAGTTTCCGCAATGCCCACACTATGGCTAGACATTCCTTTTCTACAGCTGCATAGCATTCCTTCCTGGGTTGGAGCCTATGACTGAGATAAACCACTGGGTGCTCTTCCCCCTCTGAAGAAATCTGGCTTAGTATAGCCCCCACCCCATGGTTTGAAGCATCCACCTGCACAACAAATTATTTGCTGTAATCTGGAATGGATAACACAGGGGGTCCTCCCAAAGCTTTTTTAAGCTTCTGGAATTTCTGCTCACATGCCGGGGTCCATACTACCTTATCTGGCCTGTTCTTCCTTGTCAGGTCTGTGAGGGGAGCAGCTATGGCACTATAACTGGGGACAAACATTCTGTAGTACCCTGCTGTCCCTCAAAATGCCCTCATCTGCTTTTTAGTAACAGGTGCAGGCCATGCCTGAATGGCTTCCACTTTGGCAGGTTCTGGCCTTATCTTACCACTCCCCACTCTATGTCCTAGGTAGAAGACCTCCACCATACCCACCTGACATTTGCTCAGCTTAATGGTCAACCCTGCCCTCTGTAGTCTGCCCAGCACCTCCCTGACATGCTGAAGGTGCTCTGGCCAGGAATGGCTGTAGATGGCAATATCATCTAGGTAAGCAAGGGAAAACCCTCTGGCTCCTACTAGGATATGATCTACCAGCCTCTGGAAAGTCGCTGGGGCAGTCTTCATCCCAAAGGGCATCTTTGTGAACTCATACAAGCTAAAAGGAGTCGCAAAGGCTGACTTCTCTCTAGCACTGGCAGTCAAGGGCACCTGCCAGTAACCCTTGGTAATATCAATGGTTGTAAGATACTTAGCCGCACCCAGCTGCTCTAGGGCCTCATCTTTCCTAGGCATGGGGTAAGCATCCGACTCTGTGTGACTATTTAATTTCCTGTAGTCCACACAAAACCTGGTGCTGCCATCCTTCTTTGGCACCAGCACCACTGGGGAGGCCCAGGGACTGTTGGACTCTTGAATCACCCCTAGTTCCAACATCTCCTGTACCTCCTCCCTTAGTGTCTGTTTGACTCTCTCAGGCACTCTATAAGGGGCCTGTCTAATAGGCTTTTGGGGTCCTGCATCCACCTGGTGCTGCACCAGGTGGGTGCACCCTGGTTTCCCAGTGAATATGCCCCCAAATTCCTGCAACACTGCTCAGATTTCTTGAACCTGGGTAGGAGATAGCTGCTGGAACATTGTTACCCCTTCCACTGAGGTGTCAGCCCGAGCCTCACTGAGGAGATCAGTCCCAGATCTCCCTCATGATTCCTCCTGCAATCCACTGCAAATGCTGAGCACAAGGGCCTCCCTATCATGGTAAGGTTTCATCATGTTAACATGGTACAATTTGTGCCCCTGCCTTCTGCCTAGCAGTTCCACCATGTAATTAGCATCATTTACCTTTCTTACCACTTTGTAGGGTCCCTCCCAAGCTGTTTGCAGCTTGTTGTGTCTGACAGGAATGAGAACCATTACCTGCTGCCCCACAGCATACTCTCTAGCTTGAGCATTCCTGTCATACCACACCTTTTTCTATTGTTGGGCTTCTGCCAGGTTCTCCTGGGCCAAGCCCAGGAGTTACCTGAGCTTTGTCCTGAGGTTTAGGATGTATGCCACAACAGACTCCTTGTGAGACTCGCACTCACCTTCCCACTCATCTCAAATTAAATCTAGAGGTCCCCTCACCCTATGCCCATACAGCAACTCAAAGGGTGAAAAACCTGTGGATTCCTGGGGAACTTCTCTGTAAGCAAACAACAGATGGGGCAAATATTTGTCCCACTCCCTCTTAAACTGATCTGCAAATGCCTGTAGCATGGACTTGATTGTAGAGTTTAATCTCTCAACAAGACCATTAGTCTGGGGATGGTAGGGGGTGGTCTTCATGTGCTTCACCCCACAGGACTTCCACAGACAAACCAGCAGGTCTGACATGAAATTGGCACCTCTCTCAGACAGTGTTTCTTTTGGGAAACCTACCCTGCTGAAAATCTCTAACAAAGCATTTGCCACCTTCTCTGCCTCAATGGAGGAAAAAGCCACTGCCTCGGGGTATCGTGTAGCATAATCCACTACCACTAGGATATACTTTTTCCCTTTGGAACTTGGGGTACTCAGAGGACCCACAATATCCATAGCTACCCACTGAAATGGCTCCTCAATCACAGACAAAGGCATCAAAGGAGCTCTCACTTTGTCTCCTGCCTTGCCTACCTTTTGGCACTGCTCACAGGTCCTGCAGTACCCTGTTACCTCTCTGAAAATTCTAGACCAATAGAAGTTCTGCATAATATGCTTCTTTGTATGTTTTATGCCCATATGACCTGCTAAGAGAATATCATGGGCTATGGCTAGAAGCGCCAGATGGTAAGCTCTAGGCACTACCAACTGCTGTACTCTCTCACCTTTTAGCCCTCCCTCAGGGGTCCACTCTCTGTATAGTAACCCTTTGTCCCAGTATACAGATACCCCCTTTCCTTGAGAATCAGGTGCCTCCCTAGCTACCTGCCTCAGGCCTTGCAATGTAGGGTCTGAGAGCTGAGCCTGTCTCAACTATCTCCTTTGTAACCCTTCCCAGCTCCCCTTCCAAAGGAAGTCTGGCATCCTCTGACAGTGGTGCCTCACTGTCAGGATGGGTACTACTACTCACCTCTACTATTGCAGTCACTCTGTCCAAGGGAACATCAGTACCCACAAGCAGCTGTGGCTCATATTCAGTCTCACTGCTACTGCATAGCTTCCACCCTGAAGTAACCACCTCACCAGTCCTGGCTGCAAGTATGCAGTCTATCTGGGTCTTCCCCAGGCTACCAGACCCACATGCTTGTCTCCTAGCCTGACTGCATGTAACTGCATAAGGACGTGGTACTGCCTCATCCAAATCCTTCCCTATCAGGACATCTGCAGGATGGTAGTTTAGTACCCCTGTTGTCTCAAGACAACCTACTATTGGCATTTTGTCTTTCCCACTTACCAGTTCCCTCACCTTTGGTTCCCCAACTTGCCTCTGTGGACACCTGTATGCTACATGGCCCCACTGGTTTCATTCAAAACATTTAACCCTAGCTCCTGAATGTGTACCTGGACTAGTGGCTTCCCCTGCTACTGGCAGATTCTGTTGGGGCAGTCTGTGCTGCCCACAATGGGTTCCTTTAGACCTATAAGAGTACCGGGGGTCCCCTTCCTGTGCAGGGCTGCCCTGCTTGCCAGGTATAGGTCTCCCTTCTTCCCCAACTCATCTGAAGTAGCACATTGTCTATCAGCTAATCAGATCCTCATGTCCTCAGGCAAAGTGCTAAGGGCTTGTTCCCTCACCAAAAGGTCTGCAAGCCCTTCAAAAGTGGTGACCTGACATCCACTCACCCAACTTTCATCTGCCTAGCATCTATGCTCACAAAACTTTTTTCTATACATTTCAGGTGTTAGTTTAAACAGTTCTAAAAGACTTTTTTTTACAGCAATATAATGAAAACATGCAACATCAGACATTTTGGAAAGAACAGTTACAGCTTTACTATGGAGTAAGGGGGTCAGGAACCGTACCCAGAGCCCTTGGTTAACTTCATACTGTTTACATACCCTCTCACACATATGAATGAAACTATCAAAATGATCCCCCTCTTTAAACTGCTGAAGAAATTTACTGACCTTTTGTGCTTCTGGGGTCCAGTTACTCCCTTCCCCATTACCTCCATGACTCTGGTGAAGAGTCAGCATCTCCTTCTCATGCTGCCTCTGCTTTTCTTTTCCTCAGCTACCAGACATAACAGTTTATCATTCTCTTCAGCCTGCAAACATGGCAGTCTCTCATTTGCTTCTATTTCCACATGCCTGGCCTTCAACTCAAGTCTCTTTAGCTCCAGCTGGATTTTTAAGTCTACTGCAGAAAGGTTGAGCTGTCCATTCTCCGAGGGTATTATATCTCCACTGCCAGCCTGATTGTCCTCCTGGTTGCTGTTTTCTGATGCAGCTGTAACCAAGGTTGCAATCAGGTCTGCCTTAGTTAGGTTTCCATGCATCAGTCCCCTAGCCTGGCACATCTCCTCCAGCTGGCTCCTTGTCAACTTTCCATACTCCTCTGCTGACATGCTGCCTGCTGACCCTCACTAACTAAGCTAACAAAATAAATAAAACAATTGTGATCTGAACTCTGAGTATTCACTGCATGGCTGATTTAGCGTACAAAACACCTTCAAAGCTCACTGTACACAAGCTACAGGATTCACTCTACCAACACCACTACAAGCCAATTAGTATTCGCCAGCTAATTAATATGCGATGTGGATATCCCACTGCTGCCAAACAATTAATATGTGAGGATATCCCAACCATTGCCACCAGTTAATATGTGAGGATATCCCAGCCACTGCCACCAACCCGTGCCCTGGCCCAGCAATCAAGGGGCCTCAATCCTCACCACTAACACCAGAGATGGTGTCTCATATATGAGTAAAGGATAACAAATACACACAGCAAAGTGCAATTTCTCTTAAGAGCACACAGAGATCACAGTCAGTCTGGGGGTGGTTGCTCCCTTGCTCTCCAGGTCCCCAATAAGACTCCCCACTGGCACAGCTATAGGCTCCATATCTCAGCCTAGTTGGGCAAGCTAAAATCTCCAGCACCCTCTCTGTCCAACCAGTGCTTTGTGTCCCTGCCCAAGTAGCTGACACACACACACACACACACACTTTGAGATAAGTTTATACAGCCACATCGACACTCCTTGGGAAAGCAGGCACAGGTTCTCCAGCTGTGCCCCCTTTTCCAGACTGTACGGTAATACCCTGCCACCACCCAGCTAATAATTATCAGCTACTCAAAGGCCCTTAAAAGGGTGTCCAATTATTACTGTGCAATATTATTATCCAATTGGTAAGTGTAACTTAACAGTCAAAGCTTATTTGGAGTGACTTGGACAGTAAACTCTATAAATATACAATGTACTCTAGAGCTTAAATTATCTCTACACAAACCAGCCACAGTTAAAGGTTTTAAAATATTTAATAATAAATAATTAAAACCACAAGACAATACTTTCTACTACACAGTCAGTGCTAGTCAAGAGTTCAGAGATCACACAGAAATACTTAAATCAGTAGTTCAATTCTGACATCACAGAAAAAAACTTAGTCTAATATTTCTAGTTCCTAGCTATTTCTAAAAGAAAACACAAATCTAAGATAACTTACGTGACAACAGGCAGTGCTGTGAGTGGGATGATCAAGACAAAAATGCTTAATGCCTCCTGATTCTCTCTGTTTAAATTGCTATTGCAGTTCTGATAAACATTACATCATTGTTTACACTTTCCTGGTGTTCCCAGGCTAACAGATACTACATTCTTTTGTTATCTTGCAGCTGCAGGAATCTACATTAATAAAAGTCATTCTGCATGTAAACTCTCGTAATTATTCCTTAAGTTAAAACAATAGAAAGAATGTGCTAGTCCAGACGGAATGACTCTGAATCTTTTACTTCAAAGGACAGCCATGAAGTAATTATAACTTCAAAGGACATACAAGAAATGCTTGACTTAGCTTTCTTTACAGCAGAGGGCAATGTTGCTACATTGTTTTAAGTTTAACATTTCACAGCATATTCTTGCATTTAAGAAAACAAGCCTGTATTTCAACATTTATATGTACAAATGATAGAGTTATGTATAAAATCCTATCTGGCTAGGCTGGCAGCCTTCATCTATCTTCACCCAATCTTCACAAATTATTTTATATGTTTGTGCAGAGTGAATCACATTTCTGTATTTTTGATGTACTTATTATGTATGTTTCTTTGAGTTACTTTTCCTTTTTTATGTACTACAGCTGTTTTCCTAACTGTATATTTCTAACTTGCCTCTCAGAAAGCACACATTTCTAAGACTTCCATTTGTATCTTAGCAACACCTGATACGTTTCACTGAGCTGTTGCACACATCATTGAGAATATTTATGGCATTGTCAGTATAAATGATGACACATTAAAATGGGGGTCAGAATAAATATGGGAATAATGTGAGACTGAATGAGACGTGACCTTAATTTGAATCAAAGTAAATGCAAAATTTTACTGACAGAGCTTAGATATCTGAATCATGCCTTACTGTCTAAAAAGGATGAAACAACATTTCAAGAAAGTAAATGCAGTATTGCAAATGTATTCAGTTAGGTGTGAACATGTTCTTATATTTCTTGGAATGATGTAGTATCTTTAAAAATTTATTCTGAACATTTTGGATACGAGTTTGCCATTATGAAAATTACTGAGAAATGATGTAGAGTAACACTGGAAAACTGAGGGAAAAGAGAGATTTGAAATCCTTAAACAGTTAACAGCTGAATTTGATACAAGTCAGAATGCTGTTGTTGCAATGATATTGCAGAAAGGTAAAACAATTGCTTCTGGTGCAGGAGTCTTTACACAACTCCTCAGCAGACACGCGTTGTTAGCAGAACTGATGCTTGTCACGGTGTATAAATGTTAGAGGTTCGGTGAATATATTTATGGAAAAGCAGAGCTGCTTAAAATAGATCAAAAACCATTGCAATGCTCATTTTGAAAGTCCTGGTGCAACACAACATCAAGACTGTAAAGAATGCTGTTAGGGCTGGAGAGAAAAACTTAGCTGTAAACTATAAAGCTTGGAGAAAAACGAGCGTACATACTAAGCTGTTCATATCCAACAAGGTAACAGGAAGACTTGCATGAAGAGGAATTGGAAGAAATTTTGATTATTCCAGAATTCAGCAGGACTGAGTATAAATTTAAAAGATTTCATTAATGTAGTTAGCTTGATCGGCTGATGAACATACGTTTTAGATATGGCAGCAAACAGTCATAAAAGTAATCTAATGTACAGAAAGAAATTCAGAAATTATTTTTCTTTTAAAAAAAATCCATGGTATGAGTAATCTGATGTACAAAGGTTCATAGGTTGTTACTAGGCTATTGACATGAAGGTCTTTACAAGCCTAGTCATTAAATCCCAGTATAATACTAGATGAGAGATGTCATCTATGCCCAAGATCTTTCTAGCAAGGTCTACAAATGTCCAGGAGAGAAGCCAGGGCAATCTCTGGCAGAAATTTATGGTTTCTCATCCAGCTGTCCAGGTTGTGCTTAAACTGGGTCATAGAGGTGTTCTGTTTGATAAGGATTGGAAGTCTATTCCAGAGGAATAGAAACCTCTGAGAGATGTATCTGCCTCTCCAGTAGGTCTTGTTTATGTCACAGGCTAGATTGAGGTCCCTGGAATGGGTGACTCTGGTCCCATTTGACTTACGGATGTGCAGCATTTCTATTAGATTTGAGTCAGAGATAGTCCTGTAAACCAGACATAAGTCACCTCTAAGTAGTTTATACTCTACTGAGTACAGTGACAGTGACTTTAGTCTGTCCGTATAAGGCATGTGCTGGAGACCCTAAATTTTCTTAAAAATCTTCGAGGTATCTTAAGTTGCTGCAGGTGTCTGGTATGGAACATACCAAAGTGAGCATTATATTCAATAATAGGTCTGATGAGGGATGATTACAGGAGAGTTATAACCTGTTTTGCTGTTAAGGTGATGCCTTTGCTAATCAGGTGAGTAACGTAGAATGTCTTCCTCACCACAGTAGACACATGGTGCTCAAAGTTGAGGTCACAGTCAACTTGTACTTCCAGGTCTCTCGTTACTGAATTGGTACATAGGGTATTATTGTTTATTTTATAATCAGCAGGGACATTGTTTTTACTGAAGGGAATGATGATGCATTTTTTAGCATTTAGTTTAACACCATGGCTTTGGCACCAATCAATGGTCTGTGTTAGCCCCTTTTGAAATACACTGACATTGCTAGGGATTCAATAATAGCATAATTTGCAGTCATCTGCAAACATGGTTAGCCACAGCCCTGACATTTTTGCCTGGACTTCTGAGAAGTATATGCCAAACAAGAGGGGGCCCAGTACTGACCCTTGTGGGACCCCACTGGTGACATATCTTCTGGTAGAGGTAAAGTCTCCCACTTTGACTGAGTGGCATCGATCTGTGAGCCAGTTTGCAACCCACCTGACAATATAGGGGTTGATGTTCAACTAGGTTAGTTTGTCAATGATGCCAGAATATGGGATAGTGTTGAAGGCCTTGGCCAAGTCAAGAGAGGCTGTGTGCATGGCTTTGCCCTCGTCTATGGCTCTGGTCATATTTTCAAAAAAGTCCATCATCTTTAGCAGGCATGATCTGCCCTTGACAAAACCAAACTGGGACGGATTCAGTGTTTGGAGGTCACCCATATCTTTATTTATGAGGTCCATGATGATTGCAAAATGACAAAATTGTACTGACATATCAGATTTGGAACTACATTTTAATAGGAATACTTAAGCTACACTTAGAAATTGTGAAATGAAACGAAGTGCTGATATGTTATACTGGCCAGGAAAGACGGTGCTAACGCTTTGTTAAAAGTTTGAGACTATTCAGTCTGTACTGTATATCATAGAATAATCCAAGAGAAGAAGTGATTCTTACTCAGTTTTAGAAAGACCATGGAATATCCTTGGAGTAGATCTTTGTGACTGTGTCCACTTGCTGTGGGTGAATTATCTAAAGTTATCTGACATCATGAAGATAGCAGAAACTAAAGTAGAAGTATGATTAATGTACTTTAAACGAATTTTAAAAACACAGGCTTGCTCATAACAGTAATATTAGATGATAGTCCACAGTATTTAAATACGGAATTTCACAGCACCGGGAGTTTCAAAATGTGGCCTCCATTCTGAACTAACAGCAGTCAAATGGCCAAGTTATGAAGACGGCTCTAGTGGTGAAAATCCTTGTGAAAATACTTAGATTATTAACAGGTACATTTTATCTAAGTGTGTATCTAGCTTTGCTGGAATGTAAAACTACTCCATTGCAAGGTTTTCATAGGTTCATAGGTTCATACTAGGCTATCTGCCCTAGGGCATTTATAAGCCTAGCCAGAGTGTGTTTGGCTTTCACACCATTTTAAATTAATTTAATTTTGCCTTTTTTTTTTTTAGTATACTGTGCCTCTGTCTAACAGTGACACACACAGGATACACGTAAACTCCAACGATCTCCATCCACTCATCAAGATTCCTCTTCGAGACTCCTCTGAAGGACCTGGGACTCTTTTATTCCAGTAACCTGGACTGTCTGGGTTAGCAAAGGGAGCCTCTGGCTTATGAATCTGTCCCCCAGTTCCCAGGTTCAAGTTCAGTGCTGAGGTTCAGAAGTCTTGGATTCGAGGGGATGATGGGATTTGGATTTTCTTTTTTCCAGGCAGCCCATCCATTCATGGCTTTAGGCACATATTCGCTACCTGAGCAGGCGGTATGCCGGCCACAGGTATGAGCGGGAGTAGAGCTAGTTTTTTCTGAGTTTGGCATCTGCAGTATTTGGCATCTGTTTTGTTTGAGCTCTTTTCTTGGTTTGGTTCAGTCTTTTCCAGTTTGTGCAGGTGTCTGGTAAGGGTATCCCAAAAAGAGGCAGGGGCATTGTACTCAATTGAGATGGGGATGAAGATTGGAGGCCCTGATCGATGACCTTGTCTGATCTTGATGATTAGGTCTGTTTGATTAGGTGGGCTTAATAACATGTTTTTCGCGGTTGTCCAATGCACGTGGTCATCTTGGAGGTTCTATCTGCTAACCACTTCAACTTGGGTCCCCAGCCTAGGTATGACTTCTACTATAAATGGATTTATTTGTTAGCACTTATTTGTTGGCACTGTTTGTTTTTTGTTTTGTTTTATGAGGTACACCCTTTGGCATTTAGCTTTTCATCAGGGCTGATTTGTTGCATTGTGTCTGTTTTATGAGGCCCTTGGAGTGATGCTTGTGTCGGCTGGGCCGGTTGATTATGGTGCCCAATCTGCAGTCATCTCAATAACTTGGTCAGCCACAGTCCCCCTGCCGAACCTGTACTGGTTTGAAATATAGGTATACCCACCCAAGGTTAACCATGTGCCACTTTGACACGGGATGGAACCCATCTAGGTTGAGTCTGGGGCTGCAGCAATTGGAGCACCATGTGGGTTCTTGCCTGGAGTCAGTTCATAAGCTTATTTCTAGTGGCTAGTTGTGCTTATATAGCTGGTGAGCTTATCTTTATGTATCCCTCCAAATAGTGGTAGGTGTATTTAGGAGGCAGCAGGGTCTCGTGCTGTGAGAGACACCTTCCAAAGTCAATGGCCTAGTAGGTCAACATAAGGCCTTGAGGACCATGGTGAGGCAGGATCTGCCGCTGCAGTCTGTAACCAACTGGGTAGGATCCAGTGTCTGTAGGTCCCCAATATAGCTTTGCACAGAGGTCCATGATGATCCAGGAGTAGCTTTCAGGATCCGCGCTAGCATTCTTTTGGGGGAGATAGTTTCCAGGATCCGCTATTTGCCTGCTAGCTTGAGAGAGGGACCAGTCTGTTGTGAGTAGTAGTTCTATCCCCATATATGCGTAGTTTTTTTGCTTTGAGGGAGGGCAGTTTTATGTTTGAGCACCGCAGTCGGAGGGGGATGTTTGGGATTTATTTTTTGCTCTGGGTGGGGAGGCTCTGTGTTTTTGTTGCAGAGAGGTTAGGCTAGCACTGTTTGTGGGGAGGGGGGGGGAGGGCTTTGTTGATTCTCTGGTGATATTTGCCCTGTTCTTTGTCTTAGGGCTGTTAAAACTTTTTCTGCCTTGCTAGCATATTGAGCATATTCTGTGCATTTTTTATGACGATTTTCATTAATTAAATGCATATCTGTGAATTATCCTTAGTGTCCTGTGCAAATTTTTAGGTCTTTGGATTATCCTTAGTGTCCTGTGCAGCTTTTTTAGATTTCTAAGCTTGACCAGTTTTGCGATGGCTTTTTAGATTTTGCTTTTTTTGCTAATTTCTTGCAGATCTCTTCTTCCTATTTGGGATTTTTGCTGATTCATGTAGTAGCTTCCTTCTTCTATTTGTGCTTTTGTTTATTGGTTCTAGGCACAGGACAGGATTTCCATGATTGAGGAGGGGCCTGTATTTGATTTGTCATCAGAGAGTCCATGCATTTTCTGAGCATGTCCTACAGGTGATGGTTTTTCAGGCCAGCTTCCTGTGGGAGATTTCCACTTTCCACAGGGCTTTGTTTGGGAAGATTTCTTTGTGGCATGTGTTCTGGTCTGGAGGTTTTTGGAGAAGTTGGATGTGAATATCCAGTGAGATATTGTTTGGGATGTGAATATCCAGTGAGATTGGTTTATGGCTGGATCTACCAGTCCTAGGTTGCTGGATGATGTCGTCCAGTATAGTGTCCCATGTTGGTTTGATCAGTTTGTGTATATGTGCCCCAATATGGAGTTGTTTTGGGATGCTTTGGGCTATTTGAGTTTAGGAGAAAGTTATGCCTTCAGGCTAGGTGTGTTGGGTTAGTGGTGCTCGGAGAGTATTAACAGGTTTCTGTTTCCTTCCCAATAATGGTGTTCTCGGGAAGTTTGTCAACACAACTATTAATCTTAGATTATAAAGACTAAAATATCAACATATACATCTATACTTAATTCAGAAAAACCTGATTTCAAAAAACGACAGACTGAAAGGAAATCGGTTTAGATAAAAAAAAAATCTATTTATAGTGCAAGATGCTTATCTTCTTTAAAGGAGGGAGATGGAAAGAAACTGCAGAAAGAGTCCACAAAATGGAATAGTTGTGAAGCAGTGTGAGAAACCCAAATGTTTTACTGTTTGCACTAAGGATGTAAAGTTATTGAGAAGAAATCAGAGATATTTGTTGGAAATGAATATATCCCAAAGAGACCAAATATAGAAGCTGTCTTTGTGAAGTGTCTAGCAAAATGACAGTCAGAGAATCAGTCAGACAGTCAGAGAGATCTCAGAAGTTTTTATTTTTCCAAGAGACAGTCCAGAAGCAACAGTAGATGAGCTGCAGAGTGTTCATCTGGGATCAGAACTTTGTGAAATTGTGTAGTATCTTTCATTCAAGTGAGCGACATTTTGGTATTCTGTTGTATTTTCATTAGTCTGTGAGATCAGAAAGTCCAAACAGGCTATCTGACAGGAGGCATGGTATCAGAAGTGCAGACCACAAGCTCTCCTCAATCTGTCAATGTAGGAAAGATTGTAAGAAACTTAGCTCAAAACTCAAGCAAAAGCAAGGGCTAGAAAGTTGTAAATAAGTTGCATTTTGATAACTATCCTGCTGTTGTACTGACAGACCCCCGAATTTACTATTCTTCCTGCACAAACGCAGCCATTTAGGAGCAGGATGGCAGTACGCCATGCATATTAATGAAGGTGCATTGCCTGAGCTCCTAATCTTAAATGGAGCATGTAAGAGTGTAGGAGGTGTGTCTGAGAGCAGGGCTCTCAAAATATACACACCCCTACAATGAAGAACAGCAGAAAGCCCTAAAAGAATGACCAAGACCACTTATAGGTGTACGCATACCCCCAGCAACATCCCCCTACGTGTACAAGAGCAATAGTTACCACAAAAAATATAAAGATACTTTTCTTTTTTTTTATGAAACAGATTAAATTTAACCGCAGGTGTGCGGGTTTGCCCATCGCTTAGATATGGTTAATGCAGCTTAAATGGCAGAAGAGCATAAAAAGCAAGATAAATGCAAATGAAGCAGTATAGCAATAATGTTGTGAGCAGAGCATTCATCTTACGAGCAGTCATTACCGGTTCGAGTCCCACTGCAGCACATTCCATTTTCCATGTCAAATCCCATTATGACCAATACTTTTAGTTGCATAACCTACTAAATAACATATATTTGTGAAATGGAGTACTGTATTAAATGCAGATGTGAGGTGTCAGTGTCATAATGTTGCAAAGTCCAGAGATAATTACATGTGCCCCATGCAGTATATATGTACACAGGAATCAGGAATACAAATGGAAGGTAAAATGTGTAATGAATGATAACTACATATAGCTTCCAAATCCCCCACCTTCCAAAGAACCATTAGACATTACTGTCTAAATTACTGCAGTGCTAAGCGGGAGTAAGAACTAGTAAGCAAGTGTAAGCAGTATTAAGCAGTAGTAAGTGGGAGTAAGCATATGTAAGCACCAGTAAGTGGGTTCAAGCCCATTTTCATGGGGGTAAGCAATGCGCACACAGGTTAAGCAATATGGAAGCTAACTCTCTGTAAGCAAATTTAACCGAAGGTTGGAAGTGCATACCCTCGCGCAAACCCACGCAAACCCGCTTACAAGTGCTTAAAAGTGCCTTAATCACTATGTAACCAACAGTCGCTGTCCTGCCCAGCAATAAAATGAACAGCCTTGCAGGTCTTGAACTCAGGACCCTATACACTATAGTCACAGTCATTAACCACCAAGCCATCACAGCAGTACATAACACTGAGGTATCACCAAACAAATCCTCACTATAGTAAAATCAAACTGAACATGTGAAAGGAATCAGTATACAGTCATATGTTCTATAACGTAGTACATAACAAAAATATGTGAACTGGAGTACTGAAGTAAGCCCAGATGTGAGGTGTAATTGTAAAAGAGTGTTGAAGTCCCCTATTAAACACAAGGACCCCCATACAGTGTACGTACACATGAATCATGGATACCAGACATATATAACATGTAATGAATAAATCAATGCCAAAAAGCAAATATAATGCAAAGAAATATTAAGCAATGCTAATCATTGCACAGGCTAGCTTAGTAGGTGCAAGCAATGTGTAGGCCAGCTAACTCAATTTGCCCACTGGTATACCCCTTTAAACAATGCCAACCTTAGGTAAGCAGGTTTGCCCATAGCTTAGCCTTTTCAAAACTGTCCAATCATGGCAAAGTGTGGGAAATCGGTCCTACATAAACCCAACAGGTGGGAATACATCTCATAACTGATTGTAGCTTCCCCTTGCAGGCACCATGTCAGGACTGGGATAGGGAGTGCACTTTCAGGCACAGCACTGGGACATCCAGGAGTCCAGAGTCATGGCAGGACTCCTTATCAAAGACCATGAGCAGAGACTGCTGCAGGGCCAGTACCAGGGTTCCGAATATAAAGCAGAAGCCTGGGACCATCTCACCGTGACCTCACCAGTGCCACTGGCATACCCCGAACTTGTGAGTAGGTCAGGCATCACTATGCTGACCTGAAGCGGTAGAAGGAGGAATCTCTTGGATGAGTGGATCCAAGAGGCTAGGACAGCAGGAGAGGTCCCAGCTGTGTGTAAGTATCACTTCACTACCTGTTTAATAATTGCCAGCTCATGTATATTATGGATTGGTATGGCTAAATATTCCTCTCATGTTCTTCACCGTGGCAAGTGAGCGGGCCACGAACCAGGAGGCCCATGGATGTCTCTTGGAGAGGTTGCGACGCTAGGCCAGTTAGTAATACTCCTGCATCTACTGGCATAGGAAATAAATCTAAAATTATTAGTAAGTTAATTGCCAGTATAAAACCTGTATTGTTTAAGGCAAGTACTGCATACACCAGAGAGTATGTCAGGAAGATTCTCATGTAGGTTGTATGTAAATAAAAGCATAATAGCCTGACAATAAAGATCTAACTGCTGGACTGCATGTGTTTACTATGGTATCATATGGTAATGTAGATTTGCAATCAGTTCATAGTACTGCTGTATTAAACACTGTTACTCACACTGTGCAACATAAATAAAATGTGTAGGAATGTGTGTGTATGACTGGTGTAATCCCCAGAGGTCATTTAGTACAACTGAAAGAGAGATAGACAGAAAACAGTGAAAAGACAGACAACAAAGTCCAAATAGCACATGAAACTGAGACGTGAACTGTTGTATTTTTAGCACACACAGCCATGGTTTGAATCCTGAGAGTGGTAGCAGTCTGCATAAATAATCATACCCCACAACTGTACAGATATGTCCAGAATGTCCATAAATTGGCCCATATATGCTGCCTGTCACTCTGTCCCCCTGGGAAATCAGTGGGGTGATCCCAGACATATAGGCAGCAAACAAGAAATACAACTGATTGTCATACATCTATAAGAACAAACCTGTCACTCTAGCAACTCCCCAAACTGTTATGAGATTAATAAGCCAAGTATGTCCCATCTACACCCCCATGTTGTCAAGCTGTGACCAGAGTTTGTACAGTAACAGAGTGAGATGTATGTGCATAACAGTAATGTGAAATCTGGTACTTTGTGTGGCAACATTCAGGTAGTGCTAGCAAACATTGCTCCCACAGGTACATCAGATGCAAACACTGTGCCAAGAAATAAAAGCTTGATACCCTGTACTGGTACTGTTTACTCTGGTATTGTATGGCATTGTATGTGTTGCAGTTGCTCTGAATAATAAGGTATCACTGACCACTGTCACCCACACTGTGCTACATAATATAACTGTCTAGGAAATCCTGTATAAGAGTGTTGTAAGTCACTAAAGGTTGAAGAGAGCAATAGTCTACATATGTCCTGGTTCACCTGCATGTGGCCAAGACACGGCCAGAGTCTGTGCAAAAAGAGAGGGACAGGTATGTGCATAACATCAACCTGGAATCTCAGAGTATGTGTAGAAACAGTTAGTGTTAGCAAACAATTCCTCCATAGTATACCAGGTAAGAGGTGTATACTGCAGGTAAAACCAGTCCATGTATATAGTTGTTGACAGCCATATCACTGTCCAAACTAAGGCAATAGGGTAGTGTACTTGTAAGGTACAGATAACAGCATTGACTAGGAATGTAATGCGAACTACAGGAGTATACTACTTGTTAATTGATATCTTTCTCTCCCCCCACCATATCTCCAACAATACACTAAATACCCACCTCAACTGGTACGTGATGACTCCATTGTAATGTTGGGACATATGTCCTATTGTTTGATAATTATTTAAATCTGTTTCTATGCATGTGCTATGTTGAAATACTCCAACATTGGTGGCATGGTGCCATCAATGTAATTGCATGATGTTATTACCACTGTGGTCCCATATATGCATGTGCTCCGTTTACTATGCAACTATTCCATATCTGGTGTCTGGGTTAATGGGAATATCTATGCATGCTGTTATACCTAATCCTGGAATGTGTTGACTATTACTAACCCACATATGTTAATAAACCATAAACACCATAGCACGTTTAGCAAGGCCGGTCCTGGCCGACCCACCTGTCCCACCTCAGCAGGCTGTGGCACTAGGCAGCAGCACGTCTGGGTCACAACCTGGGACCTCCTCGTCCGTTGGTCCTGCATCACCTTCAGGTGGAATCACCTCAAGGGATGGGGCTCACCCCCTTTGGTAGCGGGCATGGACAGGAACCTATTACCTGTGGACAGGTCTGGGTCATGGTGCATAGCGAGCTCTGCAGGGAGGTCGGAGATCTGCTATGCCAGCTCAAGGGCCACATGTCATGACTAGAGGGTTGGCCTGGCTCTCTGAATCAGCCCCTATCACAGCCACCTTCAGGGCAGTGAAGGTGTAGTGGTGACTGACCATGAGTGGGTACCTCAGTCCCACTATTTCCATTAGGGGGCTTATGGGCTTCTGATTTCCCAACACCCCTCCCCATCAAGGTGTTTACCCACCACATGTGTCATATACTGCCCCTGTATGCATCTTGTTTGTCTTGTCTGTTAACCTACCCAACCTATTTCCCCAAATATACCTATGATCCCTCCCCAACATCCCACTCTCACCTGAAAAAAAAAGAGCAATCTATTCCTAAAAAAAAATATCGCCCAATACATAGCTGTCCATTTCGCACACATGTTCACTGGACATATGTAATCTGGTCTAACTAGCATCACAACATATTATTGTTGTCCTCACTCCTCACTCAAGGTTTTGAGTGTCCAAATCTACCTCCAAATTCAGTGTATATGCACAGCTGTTGCTGTAGAAGAAATGGGCAGCTATGTACCTTCCCAACATCCTCCTGCACATCCCTAGCTATTTTCCCTACTGTCTTTCTTTCTTTGTGCCCCTTTTTCACCACTTTCCTATCAACCCTTTTTTCTTTTCTTTTAAAGAAATTAGCATGGGGGTAAGCGGGAGTAAGCACTTTTAAGCAGCAGTAAGCAGGTGTAAGCCTGTTTACGCAGGGGTAACCAATGCCTACACAGGTTAAGTTAAATCAGGATAAGAAACGATAACCATACGTTAGCAGTGCTTACCTTCACGCAAACCCACGCAAATCCGTTTACAACTGCTTAAAAGTGCCTTAATCACACTGTAGCCAATGGCCCTTGTTCTGCCCAGCAATAAAATAAACAGCCTTTGTGAGGCTCAAACCCAGGACAATGCACACCATAATTAAAGTGATTTACAACTAAGCCATGTTAGATATAAATAACCCTGATGTTTTCACAAACATATCATCCAGCCCGGTCATTCAACAGTTCAGGAAATGTACTTAAACATCTAGATGCATGTATATGCGTGTGTGTGTGTGTGTGTGTGTGTGTGTGTGTGTGTGTGTGTGTGTGTGTGTGTGTGTGTATATATATATATATATATATATATATATATATATATATATATATATATATATTAATATCTAAATAGATATAAAATATCTATACATGTCTATATATATATATATATATATATATATATATATATATATATATATACACATATATACTTATATACTTACATATGCATACATCTATAGATATATATGTCTACATCTATATGTATATCTATGTATATATATATATATATATATATATATATATATATATATATATATATATATATATATATATATATATATATATATATATATATATATATATATATATATACACAGCAATATATACATGTAAGCATAAATATATATATATATATATATATATATATATATATATACAGCAATATATACATGTAAGTATAAATATATATATAGGTATATACAGACATACATCTATAGCTATAAAAGAGAACATAACAAAAACATATATGTCCACATGCACCATTAATGGGGGTGAGGGGGCCCAAACAACATACATCTTGCATGTATAGATACCCCCCCACAGCCAAACACATTTTCCCTGCAATACAATACCAACTGTTGCAGATCCCATACCCAGGACCTGACACAACATGGGCACATGATGTTAACAGTACTCCATCCCACCTGTATGATGTCAGGCTGGTATCAGTAACATATCATGCAGTACAGTCTGGCTACCATAGGTAATGTACAATGTGGAAGCAATCAACATTCCTAAGATACATATACACAGACATATATATATATATATATATATATATATATATATATATATATACATATATATATATATATATATATATATATATATATATATATATATATATATAACTACACATACACACACAGATATGTATAGGAAGATACATATGTAGAAGGTGCACACAATACAGAACAACCACTATGCCTATAGTTGCCACCTTACCAACTGAACACTGTATGAGCCACCCATACAAATGACAATGGTTGCCTGCAACATATACCCACAGAGAGGTCAAAGGATATAACACTACACACAGGTTTGCATACATGGGAAAACTTTATTTGTGTACTATTACAGTTGTATATGCCATGTCATATAGCTGTTTAGACTCTGGCATACATGTAAACAGAGTAATGCAACTGTGAAACAGTTATATTAATACAGTAGTCTGGAAAGGTTTACATATGTTGCTGTCCAGACCGAGGCCTTCAAGTAGTACAATAGTAAAGACAGACTGGGCCACAGGATACCAATCAATCACCAGTAAGTAATGCGGATGTATAGTCCAGCAGCCTCTAGCTACACTCTGTACACAATCCCTAGAGGGTAAAGACCTCAGTTGACACAATGGGATGTATCTGTTACATAACAAGGCATAACTGACACCATCACAATCACACTGACAAACAGAAAAGTCTGTATGGCAGGAGGCAGTAGGCCTGCATTTACCCAAGGTGAATCATATAGTAATGTAAATCCAGATACTATAAGGCAGCTTACCCCTGACACTCCCACATGTTGTAACAGCCTAGGTTAGTTATGGTGCATCCCCCCCATAGACTGAATAATACAGGGCCATATGCCACTGTTACATACACTGGCCTCTGGAGTGCATAAGGGCACACATGTATTATTTAGATGAAGCCCACACATATATGGTTCCAACCCCACAATATGTGAGGGGGCCGCAACAGCAGTGGACTGATGGCAGGAATGGCAGCATGACATACTCACAGCCCACTACATAACAACCCCTGACAGCATGTCATATGTACAAAGCTTGGTATGTAGGTTGAGGACAGAGGCTGGAACACAGGCCGATATGTGAAATACGTTTGTCATACACTAAGCAAGTCGTTGGTGTTACAGGATGGTCTGCAACATACCCTTAGTCAGCAATATGAAGTTAGAAACAGAAATGAATGTAGCCATGTACTGATAGCACTCAACACACACACTGCCAGTGATATATCTCACACAAGATCTGCGTGCTGGAAAGACAAAACATAATAGGCATACCTCTGGCCATCAAGTGGATAGGCCCAAAGTTGAGAGCTATGCAGACAGACTGCATTCCAAGTTAAACTAGTATGTACACACCAACCCTGTAACAATACAATGCATACAACAACACTACTCACACTCTGTCGGTAGTTCTGGAACCTCCTACAAATATGTAGCTAGCCTGAGTGTGCAGGCTCTCCCGTAAGATGTATTGCTACCTGCTGTCTGTAACACTGCTGCCCACACACAGGAAGGATGTCCACCATACAGGAAAGGTAAAGGGACCACACCCACATGATGTAGGGATTTATAGTAGTTGGTTGCCATGACAGTGGTAATTGGAAGTACTACACAGCATGCTGCATGCAGGTAGCAAGTGGAGAACACTGATTGGTGCAGAGGCCATCACCTGATCATGTGCATCAACTACAAAAGCCATGCTGCAATCTATTCAAAACAGCTCAATCCATTTACTGGAGAGAAACTGAGATATATATATAGAGAGTGTGTGTGAAAGGCAAAAACAAACACAACAAAACAAAAAAAAAAACATCCAGCAAAATATCCAGGAAAATACATCATTCCCACAACAGGTATGTGAAGTATATATGCATGTAAATGACTGTAGTACTTGGTCCATAATAATGGGATAGATGAGGTTAAATGATTTATATGTGCCATCAGGTGTTATTGTTGTAATGATGTTCAGCTGAACAACTGCTAAGGACAATATAGTCTGTCCCTGTGGATAGTGGGCCATATCCGTCAACTGTGCAGAGCAGCACTGACTGATAAGATGTAAGCCATCTTAGTGTGCGTTGTGTAATGGGAATCATGTATATTACTGTGGCCAATATCTGGTGGTGGAAGTAATGCCATAATGATGGACATGTGGGTTCCACAGCCCACCTCTTGCAGGATACCCAAGTTAACCTGTATTGTAGCATGCAGGAATGCCATAGGTGTGTAATAGGGTTACCTGCAATCTGGCCCTACATACACACCCTAATGACATGCTGTGTCCATATGTGGCACCTGTCTGTGTTGTAGCAAGGCAGAACAGTGCAGCTGTGCAGGAAGGTGTTGTGAGATTGTGGACCTGATGTCTGAATGTACCCCATATATAGGTATGCATATGTGTGGGTGTATATATATATATATATATATATATATATATATATATGTCCACAAATATACAGATACCCATGTGTAGACGTATATATAAACACATACATACATCCTATATATCTGCACATATATAGATATATACCCATATGCACGTCTACATATATACAAACACACACACAAACATATATGTATGCAAATACATGTCCCCTATATTACTACCACAGTGCTGCATGCTATGTGTGAGGAAAAAGCACACATAGCAATACACACAGATAACCACAAAAGGAGTTAGTCTGAATAAAACACTAGAAAACAAAATTCTGGACACTGATAGAGTAACCACACAATTCTGGAAGTAATCCTAGCTCAAAGGAGATAATCACGCTTGTATAATTTTATTTTCTAATACACACAGATATTTACAGCTGGCAGTGTGTGCAACATGGATAGGCCTGCTGAATCTAGCTTTGTTTGTATAACTTGAGCACTAATCCAGGCATTCTTTAAAGTATTCAGTTGTATTTATTACTGCTGGTAGTAACTTGATTAAAGTGTAGCTATCATTTCTAAGTCTTTTGGATTAAGCACTTGGGCTTCAGACCAGTTGTTTTACATTAGGAAGGTTTGTGTCCTGAACTGTGGTGGCAGGACAGGTAGCTTACATCCTTCTAAGTTGGGAACTGCTGATTGAGAGCTCAGTGTCTGTTATTCTAAAAGTGTATTAGTTCTGGTTTAAGCACTTGGGCTTCAGGCCAGTTATTTTACGTTAAGAAGGATTGCGGTCTGCACTCTTGTGGGAGGAGAGGCTGGACTCTGCCCTTCTGAGCAGGGAATTTCTGGTTAAAGGCTTATAGTGCCTGCATATTCTAACTGTTTCTTACTGAAATTGGTACACCTTGTTTGCTGTAGCATAGACTAGATCCAGGCCTGCTGAATCTAGCTTTGTTTGTATGCTTGTTGTTTGTTTATTTCCCTGAAACGCTAATTCCACCTAAAACGCGGCCTTTTAGCACTTCTGTGGATCCCTATTGATATCTGCATTGCTTACTGTACTTATTTCTTTGTTTCACTTGAAAGAAAGTTACTGTTTGTCGTTTTTGCATTTAAGTTACCTGTAACACATTGCATTTAAGTTACCTGGCACTTGCTCACTAAAGCAATTATATAAGTCAGCTCTAAAAAATTAAAAGCACTATACCCTCACAAACTCCCCTTGAGTAACTTGTTCCCCATTGGCCCTTTTTTCAATTATAAAGGAATTCCCAATACTATTCTAGCATGTCCAAAGGTCAGTTGTCAATCTCCTCTCTGGTCCAGCTGATGAATCTGGGAATCTTGAGGCAATGTTACAACTGCCTCATGTAAACAGACAACCTTCTCCTCCTCCCAACAAATTCCAACACATGTGAGAAATGCAACCATATAGCCAAACTGGAGGCTAAGCTCTCTCAACTCAGTACTGACATAACCAGTCAGGAGGAGAAGGAAACCACACTCACTACAATTCCAGTCTCACATAGACCTACCACGACAGCAAACCAAACACATAAACACACAAAAACATACTCGGAGGCTCTAAATAAAAATCTGCCTAAGCAGCAGAGACCTCCAAAGCAGACACCCAAGCAACCGCTACCCCAAAACAAAACACGTGCAACACATAGCTCACAAAGCCAGTGTGCCAAACAGTCACAGCCCTTAAGGCTAAACAACACACCTGATACACTTGAAATAGGTGACTCTATCATCAGGCACACTGACGTCCTGCTCACCAGGCTGAACAAGGTGAAGGTCACGGTGAGCTGCCTGTTGGGCGCTAGGATCCGCCACATAACACAAGCACTCAGGTCACTCCAAGGCAAGTACAAATATGACTCAGTCATTGTCCATGCTGGTGTGAATGACCTGAGACGTACCTCCCTGGACTACATGAAAAGAGACATAGAGGATCTCTCTGAGCATGTAGCCTAGGCCGGTATGACCCTGACCTTGAGTAGCATCTTACCCTCACCAAGAATGATGCCACAATATGAAGACAAGATGATCAATTTCAACAATTGGCTTAAGTGTTGGTGTCATTCAAAGGGGATCCAATGCCTGTCAGCCTGGGATGACATGCTCGACAAGCCACGATGCTTCGCTAGGGACGGCTTGCACCTGTCACCCCTGGGCTTTCGGATATTGGCAAAGGCTCTTGCTACCCCATAGTGCCTTTTTTAGGCAAGGCTCAAAAGACAAACCCACCTCCATAGGTATCACAAGGGATAAGAAACTAAGAGTAATGCTACTCAACGCCAGAAGTCTAAATCTCAAGATGCACGCACTCGAAACTCTCCTTAGCATGGCGAACATCGATATCTGTGCAGTAACAGAAACCTGGTTCAAGGATCCCGAGAGCACCCCAGCACTACCAGGTTATACCTGATACCATGCTTTTCGGCCCCAAAACTTGGACCGAACCACAAAAGGAGGGGGAGTATCAATATTCGTCAAAGATACCCACACCTCCAGGTCGGTGGCACAGCACAAAGCATCAGAGACTATCCATGTGCAACTAACTGTGGGTAAAACTGCCTTCCAGTTTATAGCCTGCAACAGACCACCCTCCCAAACACAGGAACCCCAATCGGCCTTCCTGAGAACACTGGAAAATATGAAGGTCTCTCCAAACACCATTATATTGGGCGACTTCAATTACCCAAACATAGACTGGGAGCATTACTCTAGCTCCAACACCCTAGCCCAAAGGTTCCTAGAATTTATAAACTCAAATGCTATGGAACAACTTGTTACCACTCCCACAAGAGGGAAAAACATATTGGACCTGATCATCACCGACATGGGGACACTATGCTCCAGACCAGAAGCGTATCCCTCACTGGTAAGATCAGACCATAAACTAATCTCACTGGATATTCACATCCTGACCCCACCCCCTGCCCAGAAAACCACAGTGTAAAACTTCTCTAAAGCAAATTTCACACGCCTCAAAACTGAGGCGAAATCCTTCAAAGCCCCCGGGCCTGTGGAAAACATGGCCCAGACCGCAGAATCCTTTATAAACGCATTCTATGAACACCTTCAAGAATGCATGGATCATGCAATCCCAAATAAAACCAAGACCCAACCCTCCAAAGGCAGACGTCCTGTCTGGTGGACCCCAGCCATAAACAAACTATACAATAGAAGGAGGAAGCTACTACATGATAGAGCAAAATCACAAAAAGGGAAGGCATCTCTGATCAGTATTAGCAAAAAACTACGGGCACTCATAAAATCGTCTAAGGCCAGCTTCGAGAGAAAAATTGCACAGGACACTAAGGATAATCACAAGGCTTTCTTTAGTTATGTTAGGAACCTGGGTGGAATTCCCAGATATGCTCAGAATTAGTCCAAAATGACAAAAATACACCGAACCCACAGACATTGCCAACATCCTACCTGACAGGTTCAGTGCAAACTTCCCCTCCCCACCAAAAGGGCAAATATCTATCCCAACAGAGTGCTACCCCCCTGACATCTCAGATGCTCAGGTAAGAGCCGCCTCTCCAAAGCAAAAACACAGCATCAATGGGACCAGATGGTGTCCCGGCTCGTCCTACATGAACTCCAAGAAGAGCTAAACCCAAACATAAAACTACTGTTCAATCTTAGCCTTACTACAGGATATGTACCCAAAGAGTGGTGTACAGCAACAGTGGTCCCTCTCCACAAAGGTGGTGCCTCAACGGATCCTGGAAACTATCACCCCATAAGCCTGACTAGCTTGGTCTGCAAAGCTATGGAAAGGATCATCATGGACCTCATAAATAAAGATATTGGGGACCTACAGACACTGGATCCTACCCAGTTTGGCTTTGTTAAGGGCAGATCCTGCCTCTTAAACCTGGTCGATTTCTTTGAAACAGTCACCAAGGCCATTGACGAGGGGAAGGTGGTCCACACAGCCTACCTGGACCTCGCAAAGCCTTCGATACAATACCCCACTCGGGCATTATAGATAAGCTCACCAGCTTAAATATAAACCCCTATGTCACTAGATGGGTTACAAACTGGCTCAAGGACTGAACCCACATGGTTAGAATTGCTGGAGCCATGTCAGACTCCAAACCAGTTACAAGTGGCATCCCACAAGGCTCAGTCCTGGGACCTCTCTTGTTCGGTATATATTTCTCGGCGGTACAGGCCAACACGGAAGGACTGTGGCTGACCAAGTTCGCAGATGACTGCAAACTGGGCGCCATAATCAACTCTTCAGCCAACACAAGCATCCTCCAAAAGGGCCTCATAGAAACAGACAACTGGTGCCAGAGCCATGGCCTCAAGCTGAACGCCAAAAAGTGTATAGTCATCCCCTTTGGCAAAAACAAAGTGCCCACAAATTACCACATAGGTGGTAATCCATTAAGTACAGAAGAAGTCATTAGGGACCTGGGGACCCAAGTTGATAGCAATCTCTCATTTGACAACCATGTGGCCAAAGTGGTTAGAAAAACATTTTATATAGCCCACCTAATCATGAAGGGATTCACATCTAGATCAGGGAGGTCATCGTGCCTCTTTACTCATCCCTCATCAGGCCCATAATTGAGTACAATGCCCCTTTTGGGATGTACCTTACCAGACACCTGCAGCAACTGGAAAGACCCCAAAAGTACCTCACCAAGAGGATCAAAGGGCTCAAACAGATGACATATGCTGCCCGGTTAAAGAAACTCCAGCTCTACTCAGTGGCATACTGCCTGCTCAAAGGCGATCTGTGCCTGACGTACAAAGCCATGTCCAACCCGGAATTAATGGACATGCTGCACCTCAGAAAATCCAAATCCCATCGAGCTACTCGCTCGAGAGTCTTGAACCTCAGCATTGAAATAAATAGGACATGCTGGAGGGACAGATTCATAACCCAGAGGCTCCCTTCACTCTGCAATAAAATCCCAGTCCAGGTTAGGCAGAGTCCCACATTGACTCTCTTCAAGAGGAATCTTGATGAGTGGATGGGAGATCATAGGTTTACCCCGGCTATCACTTCTGTCTCACTGTTAGACAGAGGCACAGTATACTAACCTCAAAAAAAGGCATAGCAAAATTAATTTAAAATGGGTGGCGAAAGCCAAACACACTCTGGCTAGGCTTATAAATGCCCTAGGGCAGATAATCTAGTATGAACCTATGAACCTATGAACATGTGAACCCCTTGTTGGGACCATATTGCCCTTGTCTGTGAAGTATGGAATGGGAATATGGGGAAGTATGGCAGGTATAGTTGTGGAGGTGGTCAGGGTTGGTAGCTATAGAAGACATCCTACAGGGGTGGTATATGACACATGTGGCAAGTAAACACCCTGGATGGTGTGTGTCATCTGTGATGTGGAAGCCCCATGGGCCCCAATATGAACACAATGTGAACAAGCCTCCGACCCGCTACTATTCCCAACAGTAGTCCATGTCACGAAGGTGCCTGGCCTGGAGGCTGAGCAGGAGGAGCATGTGGACCCTGTGAATGTGTACTGGGTGCCTCAAGGTGATGTAGCACATCTCACATGTGTCTGTGGAGCCCGTTATGGAACAGACCCTGGATCTGGCCTTGGGGGACAAGATCATGTCTGTGTGTGCCCCCAGGGAGGGGGAAACATCCCCTGAGTTGGTTCCAGTTGAAGGTATTGCCAGACCTGTACATGAGGAGGCCCCAGGGTGGGTCACACATGTGATGTGGCCTGGTAACATGGGCAGATGAGTTTGGAGAGGTGGTTCTGCTGGCCAATAGTACATATACATTCTATTGTATCTCTGTTATAAAACACATGTGGTAGTATAGTATACAAAATCCTGGCACATGTCCAACAGCATGCATAGATATCCCCAATAACACAGAATGTCAGATGTGTAGTAACCACATAGCAAGCATACCACAGGCATATATGGAACTATAGTGGCAATGGCATGCAGGCAAATTGTCTGTAACAGGCCAGCAACGATAGTGTCCACACAGGGAACATGGCTACATACACATTGCACAAAGTGTGGTACAATACAATATCTTCCCCACTGGTAGGTAAGCTGTAGCCATACATATTGAGTTGTGTGTACAGTTTGTTGTTGCTGATATGGTGGGGGGTGACAGTGATGTGTATTATGAACTATGGTAACCTTGCTGCATGACTTGCTCTCACCTGTGTCCATCTTTATGTCTTTCAGGCAAGATGTCACATAGAAGGCTTCTGGCCTACTCAGCTGCCGAGAGCGACATTTTGGTAAACCACCTAATACAGCACTACCATGTCTTGTTTGGCTGGGCCACCCATGATCAGCAGGAGTGAACTGCCCTGTGCAATGTCCACAGGGTCAATAATGTCAGACTGCACAACCACAGTTATGAGCAGGTCTGGCATCATTGTTTTGACCTGCTTCGTAATGCCCTTCAGCATGCTGCTGCAGTCTGGGGGATCAAATTGCAACAGGGGGGAGCCATGCCATCCATCCTCCCCTGACACGTGTGCAGAAGCTCCTAGCCAGCCTCGTGGCACCTGCCCATCTGCATAGCCACCAACTGCTGGGCACCTTTGTAGAGGTGGGTGCTACCCACACACTGGCCAAGGAGCATGCAGGTAAGGCCACAGGGCACATCAGTAGACCACTGTTGCATATGCATCTGCATCTGTACAGGTAGATCATGTATATCTGACATTTCATAGATATAGTTTGTTGCTGCATAGTAGTAATAAACAGATGTGTATATGTGGTATTATTGTGGACATATACTGTTGATGTGTTGTAATGCTGCACCCACCCTTTAGCAATGCCACAGGTGTGGCTACTGACTTTGCATCACTCACCCTCTTATTTAGATCCCTCTGGTACACCACCAAGGCAGCAGCCTGTAGCTGGTGAGTGTGGTTTATGTAGATGCTTGCTAATACACCGGGCATGTAATTGCTATGGTGTATTCCATGCACACATCTAATACACTTACACAGAATGCAGGCTGTATATGTGCACATATTGTTGCTGTTAAATGCGCAGTATCACAGTGGTGACCATGATGGGGTATTGGAAGGATATGTCAGACACTTGCAAGATAACTAACATCCTGTCATTGCAGAATGTGTCCAGAGGGAGTAACATAATGGTGAGAGACATGGCCTACAGTAGGGACATGTCTGGAACAACACCCATATATAGTGCAACACCAGTGTATGTACCTGTAGGACAATGGCAATTGTTGTAGAGTTACACTATGGCATAATGTATTACTGTGGTCCACATTATCAGCCAGGACTAGGCTGTAACATGTGGTGTTCAGTGTGTGGGACACTGCAAACTGACACACATGTGTAGGCCTTACTTGTCAAGCATCTGCAAAAAGGTTGAAGGTGGGGGGGGTGTCAGCATGATACACCAGTGCACCGCAGTAGGGATCCTAAGGATGCTAATAATGGTTGTATCTGCACATAGTCAGGTTCAGGAACAGTGGCAGATGTAACCCTACCCCCACAGCAATAGTGACAGCAGTGTGTGCACACCAAAGAATGTGCACATGAATAGATCTTGCAATCATGCAGATAAGAGGGACATGTGTAGGGCAGACTGAACATACACTGGCAAATGCAGATGGGCCACACTAGTATACCGCTGCCAGGAGTAGTGCCTGCTGTAGTGCACATAACAATAGGTGCAACAAACCATCATGATATGGATGTGCACATATATGCCCACACAGAGTGTATGCATCACAGTCAGCATCCGCACACCTAACACATTCTGTAGACACTGCATTTGAAATTACAGGACATATGTCACATATTGGGCTCATGTACTGTTAATATATGCGGTGATGTGGTCCCATGGCAGATCAAGGAAGGGTGCGTCATATCAGTAAGGGTGTGTACACCACCCATAGCCACGATATACTCTGGTGGTTATCAGTGTAATAGTATTGGATTGGTCATACATGGTCCGCTGATGTTGAGAGCTGTAAATCAGACATCAGGCATTCACAAATGACATCTGTCCACATATCATCCCAGGTATGTGCACAGGAAAAACGATGTCCAAACTGCCCGAGATGGAAAAAACAGGTTTATTGTCCAACGCACAAAAAGGCAGCACCAATTCACCAATGACCTAGGTTTCATCTCAAAGCACTGACTTCATCAGATTGGTGAACCAGTAACAAACATTATATATAAAACTAAATCAGCTAATTGTGACTAATTAACAATGCCTAATTCAATTATATCACAATGAATCACAGTTAACCCTCCCACAACCTCAAAAATTTATTTGAAATGAAACACTATTCACATAGTAAAGTTAAAAACATAATGAAGTTAAAAAACATATGGAGGAGCATGTAATAAAAAAATGAAAAAATAACTAATTTTAGAACAGTAATTTTAATATTTTGAATGTTCTCAAATACAAGGTACAACACACAAACATAATCGTGGACGCTTTTAGTTATTTTTTCATTTTTTTATTACATGCTCCTCCATATGTTTATTTTTGAGGTTGTGGGAGGGTTAACTGTGATTCATTGTGATATAATTGAATTAGGCATTGTTAATTAGTCACAATTAGCTGATTTAGTTTTATATATAATGTTTATTACTGGTTCACCAATCTGATGAAGTCAGTGCTTTGAGACGAAACCTAGGTCATTGATGAATTGGTGCTGCCTTTTTGTGCGTTGGACAATAAACCTGTTTTTTCCATCTCGGGCAGTTTGGACTTCGTTTTTCCTGTGCATTTTCATTTTGGTAGTTTCGAACTGGTTCGTCCCAGGTATGTGTTGCTGAAAAACATAGGGGCTGTGAGCATTAAAGCTGGCATAACTAACACAGTACTACACATTCAGCAATGGGTTGTACACCTGTGAGGTGTGGTGTTCAGTACATGGCAAGGTGAGAACAGGTGCACAGCAATACTGTGTACATGAGTCCAGTGGTATCCAGGGGAAGGGGCATCACCTAATGACACAGCACATGCATCACAGACATGTATACTGTTGCTAGCATGGATTGACTGTAGCTGCACTGCATGCTGTTGTGTACCATATTTTATGCATGTTGACAGATGGGTAATAGGAGAACTGTGTGTATTATCATTGTGCAACCTCACCTGTATAGGTGTGTGTGTCCTGGTGAGTAGTTAGTTTGTCTGTATGGTCACTCTGGTGAAGTGGAGGGAGGTTGATGCATGTAGGATATGTGTGTGCATGTGTGTGTTTGTGTGGGTGGCCATGTATGCACATGTGTGATTGTGGGGTTGTTCATACAGCAGTACTTCCCTTTGGGATCGTGCAGTACATGGACATGGACTGCCACATGACACACCAGGAATACTTGCCATGTATGTAATCACAGGACAGCCGATAGTATAATAAGGTCTATAGCTTGGAACAGGCATTAAAGTAGACACCAGGTATACCCTTAATATAGCATTCAGCAGAGAGGTGACTGACAACCCATGTATGCAGCACTATAGATGCAATGGGGAATTACTAGTCAACACCAGGGAGTGTATCCATATATTACAGTTGTCACATGATAGGCTGATTGACCAGCATATCTGGCACGTACTAAGCAATAAATACACATGACACTCCAGTGCATGATATTATGGAGTGAACATAATAGCCTCCACATATAGGGGCCATGTTCATGCTGTCCAGACATACATAGGGTAAACATTGAATGGCAGCAGTGAGGCCATGTATAACCACTCCACTCAGGTCAGGCACGTAATGGAGTAACAGGTCTTGCGTTGTGATCACTTGTCTAGGCATTTAGAGAACTGATACATTAATGAGTGGTATCAATGAATGTTTGTTACCAAGTGTGATGCAGGATGTGGAACACATGGGACTATACGTGGGACTGTCTGTAAATTCAAGGACAGGTAGGTATCAAGGTGGTGTGTGTGTGTGGCTCAGGGGTGAAGTGTCTGGATTGGCCCACACAGGTGGGTATTGTATTCACCATCCAGTCACCTGGATAACTATTGTGTGTGACCATTGCTGTTCAATGCTTCCCATGTATGTGCTCTTTAGTCCATGACATGGAGGCTGTCTGGGAGTGCACATGTCCCACATTCATGTACAGTGACATGTGGACTTGTACCTGTGTGTCTGGCCCATGTTGTGTACACAGATTGTTATAATCAGATGTGCCTGTCCTGGCCTCATATGTAGTGGACAGCAGGTTGGCCCTGCACCTACACTGCTAGCATGATACAGGTATTCCCTGGTGTCAGTGGCATCTGCCAATACAGGGTATGTGTATAAGGTATGGTATGTCCTTCCTGGGTCACATGTGGGGAGCATAGTGAAGACACTCTGTCTGCATGTAATTGCATACTTTACTGATGGACAGGGTGCCATGCCCTCTGTCGTCCACTGCAATTACACCACGGTTACTATCTGTGGGCAATATGCAGGGTACTACCAACATAGCAGTTTTTGCCTAGGCAAGTGTGTTTGTGCATGGGTTGACAGTGTTCTCTGTGTAATACAAGGGTTGCTAACTTTATTTGCCAGGCTTTGATGTCACATGCAGTTTTATGGATTGCCACCCCAGCCTCTTGGCTATTTCACATCTGTTATCCTTGTAAGGTGGACATTGTGACATATAATAGGGCCACCATGTAAGAAATTTGCAAAACCCACTCCAGAATGAGCCCAGTTGTTACACACTCACAGCCACCTCCACCCAGAATACAAATGACAAACACAGATACACACACACACACACACACACACACACACACACACACACACACACACACACACCTGCCATGTCTGGGATTAGAACTCCTACCTAACTATTTTATTACACTACAGCATTACGCAGTTATCGGACATGCCACTGAGATTACTGGAGTACTCCTTCCCCAAAGGTGTATTTCACAGTGAATGACATCAGCAGCCTTGCCAAACTGGGGCATTTGAATTGTAGTGTGTGTGACTAGCCTAAAAGCATTTCTCCCTATACAGGCAGTGACACACACACACAAACACACACACACACACACACACACACACACACACACACACACACACACACACACACACAGTTGCCATCTCTGGGATTAGAACTCCTACCTAACTAGTTTATCACATTACAGCATTACGCAGTTATAGGACATGCCATGGAGATTACTGGACTACACCTTTCCTAAAGGTGTATTTCACAGTGAATAACATCAGCAGCCTTGCCAAAGTAGGGCATTTGAATTGTAGTGAGTGTGATTAGCCTAAAAAGCATTGCTGCCTACACAGACATAGACACACAAACAGTTGCCATGTCTGGGATAAGAACTCATACCTAACTAGTTTAGCACACTACAGCATTGCACAGTTATAGTGTGGGCCATGGAGATTACTGGGCAGCACTTTTCCCAAAGGTGTATTTCACAGTGAATGACATCAGCAGCCTTGCCAAAGTAGGGCATTTGAATTGTAGTGAGTGTGACTAGCCTAAAAAGTATTGAACCCTACACAGACATGGAAATACACACACACACACACACACACACACACACACACACACACACACACACACACACAAAATATCCACACATTCCATGTGTGGGAATAGAACCCCTACCAAAGTACTATATCATACTACAGCATTACACTGCTATAGGATGCACCACAGAGATTACTGGGCTACACTTTTCCAAAAGGTGTATTGAACAGTGGATGGCATCAGCAGCCTTGCCAAAGTGGGGCATTTGAATTGTAATGTGTGTGACTAGCCTAAAAAGCATTGCTCCCTACACAGACACACACACACCCACACACACACACACACACACACACACACACACACACACACACACACACACACACAGTTGCCATGTCTGGAATTAGAACTCCTACCTAACTAGTTTATCACACTACAGTATTAGCAGTTATAGGATGTGCCATGGAGATTATTGGGCTACACCTTTCCCAAAGGTGTATTTCACAGTGAATGACATCAGCAGCCTTGCCAAAGTAGGGCATTTGAATTGTAGTGAGCATGACTAGCCTAAAAAACATTGCTCCCTACACTGACAGAAACACACACACACAGTTGCCATGTCTGGGATTAGAACTCCTACCTAACTCGTTTATCACATTACAGCATTAGGACACACCACAGAGATTACTGAGCTACTCAATTCCAAAAGTTGTATTTTAAAGTGGACAACATCAGCAGGCTTGTCATAGTAGGGCTATGGGGAGGGCAGCATGTGTGCATGGGTCATAACCCATTCATCTAGAGGTTGACACACCACATGCAGGCACACAGAGGGTTATATTCTGTAGGTATGTGTATACAGCTGCTAGATGACTACTGCCTTGTACAGTCATGTTGCACAGCTAGTACTTGCACCACATAGTCTGTAATGCTGACTGATACCAGTGGCTAATTTCTACAGTGAGTGACATTTACACATCATGTGGTTGTAGCCATTTGGCTCTGTGCTGGGTGGGACAGGCCTCATGATGGATGTCTCTTTGTCACACTCACTCTCTTCCACACATCTATGTACTACTTCTGGCATATTATAGTGTGTTGTCCTTGGATATATGTCTGTATTCCTATCCAATGTGTGTGCAAAGCATGACTGGTGCATACTGGGGAATGTATGCATTAACATCTGCAACTGTCAGATATGTATGGTCCACTATTGTTTGCAGACATGGGCTTCATTTGTTTAAGTGTGTGAGCATTCTCAGTATGCCCTTCTGTATTGAATGTGTGGATCGATTTCAGGTAGTTTGTACTCCAGTGCAGACCTTTGTGTTTTACACCTACAGGTAGCAAACTGATTCTGCAGGGTATCTGTAGATCATTTGGCAATATGGGGTCAAACTGTGCAAGGGATAGTGAGTGTGTACTGTAGGTGATTGTCTCTGTGCTGCTTCTGCTACATGGTACTGGTGTTAGCAGAGATATTCAGACATGTGTACTGTTATACACTGTGATGTTTTATGTCCTCAAGTACAGTCAGGTGGACATTCATGCTCACAGTGATGTCCTGGGCAACAAGGGTGAAAGAAGTTGTGTCCGGTATTGTGGGAAAACATCTACATATTCATGGAAAGTTATGCCATTCTGGAGGGGGAACTGCAGACACTTGCTGTTGGGTCTGTGTATTCAGTTCAGCACCTTGGTACAGTGCTGGCAGAGGATCCCTTACTTGTACATCCCTCGAAATGACAGTATGGCCTTATCTTGCTGTGGCAATACCTCACAGCTGTACAGATTTACACAGGTTACTCCGAGGCAGAGGTCTAAAGTCAGGACATTACCCCTATTGTGGTGTGCGGGCAGGTTTGTAGCTACCCATTTATGTGTTTGCAGCCAGAGACAGTGTGTGCACACAGCTGTGTGTCGGACCTTGAACATTCCATGCTGCCCATGCTTCCCCCATCTATTATTCTATCCTCTTCCATAAATTATGCATACATTCTCTAATACTTTCCCTGTGGTTATCACCTCATCACAGCTGTACTATGGTGTTGGTCCACAGTTCATGCAGTGGGACATTGTGGACATGTTACTGTGGTTTATCCACATGGCCTTGCATATAGCTTATGTGGAGTGTGTTATTTTATTTGGGTGTCCATGACATAACATGCATTGGTAGTACGTGCAAGACAAAGGCCTTTGGCAGAGGCCTGTAGGCCATTTGGTGGTGATGCAGGCCAGCTGTGGCAATCCATTGTATTCTGTCAGTCCTACAGTCCCAGACCACCATACAGTATATTCCCCTGGGGTGACAGGGTAGGTGGGATAGTTGTTCATGCCAATACTTTCTATCAATATTGATCAGGTGGTGTGGATGCTGGCAGGGTGCTACCTACAGCTAGGGACACACCTGCATGGGACACCTGCACTGCATGCTGCATTCTTTCGCTACTGCCATATGCAGGTGGGGGTCATATTGTACCCATTCCCAGCAGCAGGGATACGACCACAGAGGTACCTGTGGATAGTGTTTGGGTGAGCTGAGTGCATGTGTGTTATGGACACTACTTGCATCTGATGCATGGATATGCATGGGGCATTCCAGTTATTCTGGCATGTGCAGGTGCATCAGCTGTTTCCCAATACATCAGTCCTATCACCTTTGTGATCTGCAAGTGTTCAGGCAGACAACACCGGTATTCCCTACTACAGGCCCAGATAATGTGATGCATACCTGTATGTACAATTCCAAGGGTGTGTCCATTTTACAGTTACACATTATATACTGTATGTCTGGGGTACATTCCCTTGTGTACTGCTTGTATATCTAGTCCAACAGCCATGCCATGTCAATCTTTCAGATGGTGATACATATTATCACCATACATTTACAATGACCTACTGCTAGCATGTGTTATACTGGTGGGTATTGTCTTTGGCACTGCAGTTCTGAGGACTTGGCCCTGTCATCAACAGTAGTGGGGAATGGTCAACAGATCATACCTCAACATGCATACATACTGACCACTCTCACACAATATGAAACACACAACAACCTAACACACACATACTTGCATATTGTACAAATGCTACAATCTATCCTGCTACCTTGGCCACCTCTGGGCATCTGTGCTCCACTGGTATTATACCTGCACATACATGTTACTACATTTCTACATAGGATTGGGGGCACACCTGACTGTTACTACATGTCTACATAGGATATGGGGGCACATCTGACTGTTTCTACATTGCTACACAGGATTGGGGGGCACACCTGACTGTTACATTTCTACATAGGATTGGAGGGCACACCTGACTGTTACTACATGTCTACATAGGATTGGGGGGGCACACCTGACTGTTACTACATGTCTACATAGGATTGGGGGGCACACCTGAATGTTACTACATGTCTACATAGGATATGGAGGGGCACACCTGACTGTTTCTACATTGCTACACAGGATTGGGGAGGGGCACACCTGACTGCTACTACATTTCTACATAGGATTGGGGGCACACCTGAATGTTACTACATGTCTACATAGGATATGGGGGTCACACCTGACTGTTTCTACATTGCTACATAGGATTTGGGGGGTGCACACCTGACTGTTACTATATGTCTACATAGGATGTGGGGGGCACACCTGATTCTTTCTACATTTCTACACAGGATTGGGGGGAACACCTGACACTTGTACACATTTGCTTTGACTGTACTGATATGTCAGATTCTCCATTTCATTCTGTTTTCTAACCTATGATGCTGACTAGGGGTATACCAGTGTACTACAGGTCTTACGTTTGATTGACCTACATATTAGTTTATGGCTTCCTACCCTTCAAAACTAACATCCCACTGCCTGACCTGATGTAGTCTGTCTGTGTAGGCCTGGGGGAAGGTTATCCATAGGCATCATACAGAGGCCTTAGCACAGCCTTTGTTTGTGTTTGTCTAAACCTGTCCTGCTGGTTGTGACTGTTGTTGGGTATGTGAACCTCCCTGACTGGCATGTGTTTGCATATGGGCACACATGTGGCCCAGCACATTTCCTGCAGTGGGGTTTGTCACAGTGTGTAGTACTGGCTACTTTGGTGACACCAGTATTTGTTACAGATCTCATACTGCCACTATAGGTGTCTACTATATGCTGGCATCCCATTCAGCCACGCGATTCCCTTGCATGATCACATCCATACCATAGATACAGGTAACAACACATACTACTACATTCGGAATTGGCAAGTTGAGTGACTTACCTTGTGGCTGTACCAGTATTGAGGGTGGTGCTGGAGGGCTGCTTATGTTGGATGCACATGGTACACTCACTACACATGGTTGAGCACATGTAGTGTCATGTTTGGCATCCCTTTTACCTTATGTGCGAGTCAGAGAGAGGTGTCATTCCCTGGGTCCCTCCTGTGTCAGTGTATGTGCTATGTGTTGCATCTTTGCCAAGGCCAGGGCATACTTGGCATGCCTCCTTCTGCCTACTGGGGTAGGCTCAAGTTGTTCCTCCTCTGAGTCACTCTGTGCCTGTGCAGGCCTTGGCAATGGTGGGGGCTGTGTGGCCCTGCCCCGTGCTGTTTCTGCTGCAGCTGTTTCCACAGGATCATATTGTGTAGCATGGCACATACAATGACAATCTGAGTACATGTAGCTGGTGATTACTGCAAGGCTGCACTGGATGTGTCCAGGCACCAGAACCATGACTTGAGCATCCCAAACACACACTCTATTATGATTCTGGTCTGTGTGTGTGCCTCATTATGGAGTTGTTGTTTGGGGGTGTGTGCATTTCTGATGGGTGTCATCAGCCATGGCTTCATTGCGTAACCAGCATCCCTCAGTAGGTGACTGTAAGGGATGTCCCCATTGGCAAATCTGTGGTACAGCTGTGTCAGATGCCACATGTGGGAATCGTGATAGCTTCCAGGGCAGCCAGCACACACATTCATTATAATGCCCTAGGCATTGCACACAACCTGGCAGTTGATGGAAGGGAAGCCCTTGCAGTTGATGTAGACCCTACCCCACTCACCGGGTGATGCTTTGATGCATATGTGCATGCAGTCTATAGTACCCACTACCTCAGGGTATTCTGCTATTTGGTGGAAGAGATGCATATTGCTGGCCAATGCCTCACAGTTGTTGGGGAAATATACATGCTCACTGGCATGTGTTGACATGGCTTCCAGGAACAGGTGGAATACCCTGGATGCTGATGCCTGTGAGATCCCCATGATATCCCCAGTTGGACTTTGAAAGGTACCTGTAGCTAGTATTCTTAGGCCAACACATACCTTGGTATCGACTGGGATGGGTTCCCCTCTGTTAGTTCTGTGTGTGAGGTGTGGCCGACACAGCTCAACAATTTGCTGCAGGAGGTCACTGTCCACCTATAGCACTCCACTATCTCCAGCTCATATAGCCCCTGGTAGGTTACCCTGGGTCTGTGCACTCTTCTCCGTCTCCTCACTGCGGGTTGCTCAGCAGCATTCACAATGGCACCACCCTCAGCATCTTGCACATGTTGCCTTATAATAGCAATGGCAGCCCCTAACATTTTTTTGTCTGAATTAAGCGTCTTAAGTTTTCACTCTCTTTGTATACTGCAGTGTTGCAGTCTTTCTGAGAAAAACATGGAGGAATGCTGTTTGCAGAGTTTTAAGTGCTGGGCTGGGCTGGTGTACTGCCTGTGTAATTGGCTGATTCTGATTGATTTCACCTGGCAGCTCTGCTAGTTCTCCTTGGTTAACTTCCTACTACTTCTTTTCCTTCCTTTTCCCTTTCTGTTTCCACAAGGGGCGTGCCGCACACACAAGCGCAAACACGTGCACACGAGCGCACATGCGTGCACACCGGCTTACACAGGCTTAGGCAGGTGCACATCCACGCACACAGGTTAAGACAGGCTTACACAGGCTTAGACGGGTTTACACATGCGCACACAAGCTTAGACAGGCTTACAGGTGCACACACGCGTGCACACGGTGTAAGCACGTTTGCAAGAAATTTCAGTGATATCCACAGCGTACACCTTCGTTTTCTGGGTTTCAGTTAAGACAACTGTAGACATGCCTCTTCCAATCCTAGGTAACTCAGAGCAAACACAAGCCACTCTGCTCCAATGAGCTTACAGTCTTTCATACATACCCCCTCATGATGTAACCTATCTTCTACTCTACTACTCCCTACTCCTATACTTACACTCTAGGGACATGACTCACATGCCAGGGAAAATTGGAATTCACTATCCTTATCCTCATTTGCACAGGATTGCCTACTAATGCTTGGTTACATCTCTCAAAATGAGCTTCTCCCCTTAGCAACCACTACTCAGTAGCCATGTTATCTTCAGCCTGCCATTCACCTGCATGGCAGAATAATATTTTAATATGAATGCCTATTTTTGGCTTTTTTTTTTATTTTATGTTTTTTAAAGCACTGCACATTTGTGCGGCACTGCGCTACGCTTAAACATCGGAGATCGGGGGAAAAATTTATTTTATTAATTTTCAACAGATAAAAATGCCAATGGCCTTATATTTGGCCATTGGCATACTTCCTCAACTGGATGCATCCTTTATTTGGAGCTATCATAGCTCAGTTTTGCTATTTGCAGAATGGTATTCTGTTACCAACCAAATAACTCTACTCTTACACGGACATGTTAGTGTTTCCTGGATTGCAAATTTACCTCATTTGCATAGCTTTCAGCAGCAAATGAGGTAATTTGCATAACATAACACTGTCCGTGCAAGAGTAGTTTTAGGAGCTCTCATGCATGCCCCTGCCGGCTGTTGCTGGATCGCTCGGCAGACATATTGGCTGTCTGCCGGCTTACTCTACTCTTAGACTCCATGCAAGCATTCGTGAATCCGGCCCCATCTTTTCACTGGAATCAAAACATGCATGTTTAGTCAAGATCGTTTAGCTAGGCAGGTAGCTCTCAAGGTTAGAGTTTAAATGCTAAAACCTGTATGTCACACTGGAGAAATGTGCATGCTGATTATTTAATATTCTTCATAAATTGTTTAGAAACTGTTCTCCAGTCATGTATATTATTGTTGTTTGATGAATACATTATTCATACTTTCTCTTTTCGGTTTCAGGTGATGAAGATCAGACCAGGAACTGAACTTTGTGCATTGAATGGATGCAAAGGCTTAAGGAGCAGTGAAGGGAGAGAGGTATCTTGATTATTTTTCTGTTTTATGAAACAAAATACATCTGATCCTGGTTACAGACCTGTATTTTTCACAATAACATATATATTCATTAAAACGTAGGAATATCCATCATGCATCAGTAAGGTAAGTGCAATTATCACACTATAGCTGTGCTAACAATTGTGATTAAATCCAAAAATATTGAACCATAATGCAGCATTTAGGCATTGTTTCAGCACACCATTTTTGAGATGTACTCCACAACCTAAATAACAGTTGGATTCAGGTATCTGTCACACATATAGAGCTTCATATTTCATATACAAGTCTTAGTTGCTATGTGTACTTCATTGTTTGTCATACTTGTGTGTCTAGCTGTGTTTTCTGGTGACTGATTTGTCATGTATAGGCTGCATAATCATGGACTGAATAGGTGTCTGCTGTGTCAGTGTTTGTGCTGTTGTTTACAGAATGTAGTTTGACACTGGTATTGCATCTGCCTGCAACATCTTGGGTGTTTTTGTTAAAACATATTTATAGTCTAGGTTTACTGACGTTTGTGTAGATAGACATTTTGCAGCAGTTCATAATCAACAAGCATCATCAGAATGTTTGCATTACAGGTTACTGATTGTTACTAAGGTTAGGTAGATAACACATGCAGTTGTACACATGCAGTACTGTTATTACAACATATATTACATTCTCATATGTCACAAGCTATGGTGACTGAACATATTACAATTTTGTTACTATTGTATTTATTATATTGATGTGTGATCGTCCACTTATCATGCTGAATAGCCCAGATGTTTGTCATTTGACATGCTTTTTGTCCACAATATTGTCATATCACTTTCTTCTCATTTTAACAATGATACTTGTTGGCTTTTTATGTAAATCATTATGTGCATACAGTACAATCTCTAGATTTGAACATTCATACATTTTTACAATCCTAATGACCTGGTTGGGTGTTGCTAAGCCTATACAGGTTTTCACAGAATACTGACATCTCGTTTATGAATAGGACATTGAGGGTCAGGCATTTCAAAGGTACCTTTGTCCATAATGGAAGTCTGTCAGTCCTTGTGTAAATTTTCATGATTTTCGTATTAAGTTCTGCTATGATTTCATGGAAATGTTCTGCATGATAGACATTTGCTTTTCTTTTCTGTAGTGTTTTGTAATTAATGTTGACAAAGCATGGGACCCATGGACATTCTCCTTTCAGATATTGATGAGCGTATGCCAGGCTTCTGCCAAAGTCTTATGATGATGATGGTGAGGATGAGAACGATGACAATGATGATGCAATAATGATGCCATGTCTGATCATATACAGGTATATTATGTCTATATGCAGTCCTCCTCTTCTGATTGCATCAAACAGCAATGTAGCATTTAATTTATTCTTTAACAGTACATTATGCCATGTTTGCTGTATCTTACATTTCTACATCCATTACTTATTCACCAAATTTCACAACTTCTGCAAATAGTTGTACACATTAACTGATTGTGCATGCGTGTACACATAGTCAGATCCTTACTGACACACACAATTGTACCTCTGACATATGAGCATTCATTGACTTACAACTGTTGTGTTTTAATAATGCTCACAGGAGTGTCATCTGCTCAGTAATGAGCAGGGTGGGTGACATATACCTGTATTTATTTATTCTACATTTACATTACAGTATATGTGTATGTGCTTGAAATTCTTAGCTTGTTTACCTATGCATGTTGATGTTACATGATTGCACATTACTGTGTATGTGTGTTTATACATGGCCAGTTCTGTGGCCATCAGCAATCATACTGCCCATGTGACATACATTTTCTATTTAGTTAAATGTATTTTGGTTTGGATTCTATAACACCCTGTGTGCTGTACTCATGCATTTGCAGTGAATCAAATTACCTTGTCCTGCTTTTCCCTGTTGTGCACCCAGGTTGTCCACCTCTCTTCCACCTACATATTTCACTGTTATATTCTGTAGATATGGTTGCTGTTATTGCATTTTTGACCATTGCCATGTATTAGTTTTGACACAGTGAAAATTTGCCAAATGTATGGTCATTTAACAATACAGTACATCTACACACAAGTCGCTGGTTACTGCTTGCAATACATCCTTGTTCTCATTATACCTGTGTGTTACCCAGTATACCTTGCTGACATCCATGTGCATAACCTGCTATATTTATTAAAATACAGTATTATATTCTTATACATATTCTTATGTCATTGGTGTGTGCATGTGTGTTGACCTTGATTCCTGTACATTCTATTTAGGCCATTGATACTCATACATACACATCAACGTATGTTGCCTTTGACACAGCATTTGTTTGTAACATATATGCATTCCATTACACTTTTAGTTGGGTTGTGTACACCTACTTGCGCATGTAGCAGACATTTTGTTGATTTTTCTGCTGTACTTCTGTTTAGCACTGTGCTTGTTTTTTGCCTCTCACATACATGGTCATAGGTTTGGTTCTGTCCTCTGCTGGAGTTATCTAGCACTGTTAGACCTGCATTTGCTCTTCTGTGATGTTGCTTGGCTTATACCTGCACTGCTGATGGACTACTTGGATATGTGTTTATTTATCCAATTGATATTGTGATCCTAGTTTATGACCCTCCTACATGCATCTCTCATTGGTCATACACATCCAGGTATAACTGCTACACAGTTTGCAACATGTCGTAATGTCATAGTGCATAGATAGATATGTTTCTCTGCATTTCACCATGGCTGGTATGCATCCCCACCCTGGTTTGACAACTTTCCATTGCCTGTGTTGTGCAGTGTGCTGTCTGGGTAACTTACATGTCCTTATTGCTTTTTTCCAACCTTTGTCTGTCATGTGTTGTGGTAGTTGTTCTATGGGTACACCTGCTGTGATGGCCTTCTCCTCCTCTTTCTCTATGTTTACCTTTCCTTCTACTCTTAAAAAAATGGCGCCTATTCCTACAACAAAAATGCCAATGCCCCTCTGACATTCCCTCAGATTTTCCTATTCCAACATCCCTGTTGTGTGTCCTTCTTCACCCGTACCCCACATCTTCCTTTCTATCTCCCATTTTCCTTCGATATGTGCATTACTTGTATTCCTCACACAAATTCCAAACCCATTGTTATCAAACATTAGGTGTGGTGATGTGGCTGTAATTGCACTTTGCCAATATTCATTTTTTATTAGAAATTTTACAGATTCCATTGGAATCCATAAGTGCAAGCAGGCATATTTTATTATTACATGTCATATGGAAATATCCTTAGTTGTCTCCCAGCTTACTGCAAAGATGGCTGATGATATATATTTCAAACAGCAATGGAGCTTTGAAGAAAGTGTTTCTTGTTAGTGAATGAATTACTGAAATATCCATAGATGTTTTATGTTTCTGGGCAAATGTGTGAAAATATGTCTTACAAATGTCATGCAGCTTACATTGTGAGTTGGCATTCTTTTATTTATTTTTATTTTTTTGGTATCATAACGGAGTCAGTTATATTCCGTAGTTGTCCTTAATCTTACTGGACAGATTCTGTTTTATATATATATATATATATATATCTGTCTATGTAACTATAACTATCAGGATGTTTGAATCATGATCATCTCTCCATAACTTTATTAATGTATAATGCAGTTTGACCCTCATTTCTCATTACTTATGGATTACTTGCAGATTTGTTTGGTGTGTTGTTGTTACTTTGATACTTCATTGTGCACTGAGCTATTCTGAGTTTCTTGTGGTACATTTATATATTGCAACGTTATTAGCAAGTTTATTGCTGATATTGGTGAAATGCACTGAAATCTGCAAACTTTACGGAATCCAGCCAAAGGTTTTCTTCTCACCTTTTGCGATTCAAAGTTGAAATTTGCTATGCAGTTCCATGGTACACACTTGCCTCATAAAAAGTGAATACACACCATTTCTACTCACTTTGTAGTCAACAAAGATGCTCAGTTTTGCTACTAGTATTATTGTATCCCAAGCTGAGCTGCTTGTTTCACATTGCAGCCTGATGCACTGACCTGCACTTTTTAGCCTTGGAGGAAGAGATATAGGCAGAGAATAATTAGTTTCAACCTTGCAAAGCAGAAATTGTTTGACAAATTAAGAGTGAACAGAAAGATCATAAGGGCTTTGGTAAACTTGTATCACCCACAAACTGTAACTCAGGGAATTTGTGACATTCCTATTCAAGTGTTAAGAAATGTATTGGGTATCTCACTGCCTTCTGCCTCAAGGATGGTACATCAGTTTAATACACTCTTGGTCCATGTAGATGAGCATAGCTGTTACCCTGTGTCATCATAGGAATGAGCTAGTACCATGCATGAATTTTACAGAATGGCGTGCTTTCCTGAGGTGCTCAATGTCATAGATCACACCAATGTGGCTACCATGGCCCTAGTTGGACCCTAGGGTGAGAGGTAGAATTACCATTCCATCAACTGCCCTGTAGTGTGTGATACATGTGACTGCATCACGAGCATACTGGACCAGCTTCCTGGCAGTATCCATTATTCCCACATATAGCACACAAGTTCACTGTGCCAGCCACTTTCATTATGGTAGGGTTTCCAATGGTCACTTTGTTGGTAAGTGCACGCTATATAATTTTGTTCCCCATGATGACTGTTTGCTTTTAACAGAAAATCCAAAAGTGGATGTTCCAGTAATAAAGATACTGTTAAACAATTTTCAGAAATGCTCCAGTTTAAAATCCCATTTGGCTAAAACTGTACTATTTCCCATTAATGCAGAAGCAAGCAAACTGTGCTCTGCTATATGGGACAGACTGTTTAAAATGGCATGTGTCTCCTCCAAATACTTAGGTTTAACTCTCTGCAGGGGTATTGCAGGGATTCTTCCATGTAATTAGAAGTCACTATGGAAATACCTACTTCTTTATGCTCATTAATGGAGGTAGATGAGTCTGTATTGGTGGGGTAGAATATCTGCTCAGTGAAGTCTTTTTTGCCCAAAACTGTTACATATCCTAAGGCACATTCCTACTCTGACTATGTTCATAGGTTCATAGGAAGGTACTAGGCTATTGGTTCTAGGGCATAATTAAGCCTAGCCAAAAATGTTGTGCTATTGCCTCCCTCCCAAGTGGTTTAGTTACCTGTACCCCTGTCAAGCAGGGCCACAGAAGTGATTCCTGGGGTGAATTTCCTGTTTCCCATCCACTCATCAAGATTTCTCTTGAAGAATGCCAATAAGGAGCTTTGCCTCACATATATGGGGACCTTATTCCAGAGCAAGGGGAGTATCTGGGACACGAATCTGTCCCTCCAACACATCCTGTTTATTGATTATGTCAGGTTTATGTCCCTTGAGCGTGTAGCTCTGGTGGATTGGGTTTTCCTTAGCTGGAGCATTTCTAGCTGTTCAGGGTTTGACACAGCCTTGTATGTCAGGCAGAGATCACCTCTGAGTAGCCGGTATGTGACTGAGTACAGTCTGAGTTTTTTTAGCCTCATGGCATAGGGCATCTGTTTAAGGCCTGTTATCCTCTTTGTGAGGTACATTTGTGGCCTCTCAAGTTGTTGCAGATGTCTTGTTAGGAACATCCCGAATGGGGCATTATATTCAATAATGGGTCTAATGAGTGATGAGTAAAAGGGGACAATAACTTCCTTATTCCTAGATGCAAACCCCTTTGTGATAAGGTGGGCCATGTAGAAGGATTTTCTAACCACTTTGGCAATGTGGTTGTCGAAGGAGAGGTTGCTATCTACCTGAGTCCCTAGGTCTCTTATCACACTCTCTGTGATAAGTGGGCTGCCACCTATGTTGTAGTTCATAGGTTCTTGGCTTTTCCCAAAGGGGATAACAATGCACTTTTTGGCATTTAGTCTGACGGCATGGTTTTGGCACCACGTATCTGTATCCATAAGACCCTTTTGAAGGATGTCTACATCAGTAGGAGTCTCGATTATGGCACCCAGTTTGCAGTTGTCTGCAAACTTTGTGAGCCATAGTTCCTCTGTGTTTGCTTGTACCTCAGAGAAATAGATACCAAACAAGAGGAGTCCCAAGACTGAGCCCTGTGGTACACTACTAGTCACAGGTTTGGAGTCTGATATAGCATTTCCTATTCTCACTGAATGGGTTCTATCCATGAGCCAGTTAGTGACCCATCTTGTAGCGTAGGGGTTTATATTTAGGTTGGTTAGTCTGTCTATAATTCCCGAGTGGGGAATGGTATCGAAGGCCTTTGCAAGATTAAGATATGCTGTGTGAACCACCTTTCCCTCATCTATTGCTTTAGTGACCATTTTGAAAAAGTCAACCAGATTTAGGAGAGATGACCTTCCCTTTATGAACCCAAACTGGGTGGGGTCTAGGGTTTGTAGGTTACCAATGTCATTGTTTATGAGTTCCATGATGATGTCCTTCATGGCCTTGCAGACGAGACTCGTCAGGCTGATGGGGCGGTAATTCCCAGGGTCAGTGTTGCACCTGCTTTATGGAGTGGGATGACTGTTACCGTGTGCCACTCTGTGGGCACATAGCCTGCGGTGAGGCTGTGGTTAAACATGGTATTAAGGTGAGGGGTTAATTCCTTTTGGACCTAATGTAGCATGCAGCCTGGGATGGTGTCTGGTCCCATGGATGCTGTGTCTCTTGCCTTGGAGAGTGCTGTTTTCACCTGGGTGTCGGTGATTTTAGGGGCAGCACAATCTTCTGGTATGGATATGAGCCCTTTGGGGGAGAGGGTGGGGTGAAGTTTGCACTGAACCTGTCTGCCAATATATTGGCGATATCAGTTGGTTCCATGAATTTTGGGGTCTATATTAGAACATCGAGGTTTCAAACCTTCGAATGTTCTAATATCGAACCCTATGCAGCGAAAGCTTAAAATATCGAAGCAACAGAAAACCGATTTTTTTCCTAGGGAAAGAATTCGGTTATCTGTTTCTGTTGCTTCAGTATTTTCAGCGCTGTGGTGGAAAGTTACGGGTTGGGTTCAGGTAAGTGTGCAATTGTGTGGACGTGAGGGTTAGGATGGGTTAAATGAGTTAGGGTTAGGGCGCGGGTTAGGTATGTGTGCGATTGTGTGGATGTGAGAGTTAGGGCAGGTTAGGTGAGTTAGGGTTAGGGAGCAGGTGAGGTGAGTGTGCTATAGTGACGGACCTTAGGGTTAGGGTTTGGGTTAAGGTAAGGGGATAGTTAGTGGTGTGTGTATAGTTTAGTGTAGGGTTAGGTGTAAGATTTTAGGTGTATGTGTGTGGATTGCTGTTTTTTTGGTGTGCTTGTGTTGTGTGTATGTGTTTTGGAACAGCAATTTTTTTCCTTAGGAAAAAAATTGCTATTCTGACAGTTCAAAATTGTAAGCTTTCACTTACATGGGGTCACTTAATCACCGTTGGCTTTTTTAAGTGGTCGGTGATCTAATATAGACCCGAATTCTGAACCATTATGCTGTAGCTCTGAGCAGATCTGAGAGCTGATATTAAGGTTTTTGACATAGCTAAAAAATGTTTTGTGATTGTCTTTGGTGTCTGTTGTGATTTTTCTTTCAAAGCTCGCCTTGGAGTTTTTTATGAGGGGTCTTAGTTTTTTGCTAAGGTTGGTCCGGGAGCCCCTCCATTCCTAGATTTTTGCTTTTTTTTTGCGGTAATTTTTTTCCTTCTATTATAGAGCTTGTTTATGGCCAGGTTCCACCAGACTGGTTTCCTCTTTTTGGAGGAGTGGGTCTTGGTCTTGTTCAAGATAGCATGGTCCATGCACTCATGTAGGTGCTTGTAAAGTGCTTTTGTATAGGATATAGCAGATTCAGTCATATTGACATTCTGTGTGGGAGTAACGAAGTTTGCCACCTCTGTCTTAAGTAGCATAAAGTTTGCTCTGAAGAAGTTTTTCGCCATGGTTTTTTTTGGAACAGATGATGGGGGTAGTATGTGGATATCTAGGGTGATGAGTTTATGGTCTCATCTGAACAATGAGGAATTTACCGCAGATGTGAAGCATTTTCCCCCCATGTTGGTGATAACCAGGTCAAGTATATTATTACCTCTTGTGGGGGTGTTTACAAGCTGGTCCAGAGCATTGGAGTTAATGTATTCCAGGAAGTGTTGAGCAAAGGTATTAGTACTTTCGTAGTTTTCCCAATTGATGTTTGGGTAATTGAAATCACCTAGTATAAGGGTGTTTGGTTGGATTCTCATGTTTTCCAATACATCGAGGAAAGCGGAGTGAGTGTCCTGGGGCAGGGAGGAGGATCTGTAGCAAGCTACAATCTGTATTGCAGTTTTGCCGATTGTCAGTTGCACTTGGATGATCTTACAAGACATCATACTTTGCAACTAGTCTGGAGGTGTGGTTATCCTTGATGAATATGGATACGCCTCCTCCCTTTGTATTTCGGTCCGGGTTTTGCGGCCGAAATGTGGGGTATGAGTTGTAGCCTGGAATCGCTGGGGTGCTCTCTTGAGCCTTAAACCAGGTCTCAGTTACTGAACAAATATCAATGTTATCCATGTTGAGGAGTGGCTCGAGGGAGTGCATTTTGAGGTTTAAACACCTAGTGTTTAGCAGCATGACCCTCAGTTTATTATCGCTAGTACTTGTTATGGTGGTGGATTTGTTTTTTGAGCCTTGCCTAGAAAAGGCACTATGGGAGTGGCAAGAGCCTTTGCCAGTATCCTGAATCCCAGGGGTAAGAGGTGCAACCCATCTCTGGTGAAGCATTAAGGCTTGTCAAGCATGTCATCCCAGACAGACAGATACTGGATCCCCTTTGAATGACACCAAAAACTTAGCCAATTGTTGAAATCTATCATTTTTTCCTTGTACTGAGGAATCATTCTTGGTGAGGGTAAGATGCTACTCAGAGCTAGGGTCATACCTGCCTTGATTACATAATCAGAGAGCTCTTCTATGTCCCTTTTCATGTAGTCCAGGGAGGTACGTCTCAGGTCATTCACACCAACACGGACAATGGCAGAGTCGTATTTGTACTTGTTGTGGAGTGACCTGAGTGCGTGGGTAATGTGGCTGATTCTGGCACCCAACAAGCAACTGACAGTGACTTTCTCTTTATCCAGACTGGTGAGAAGGACATCGGTGTGCCTGACTGAGTCACCTATTACAAGTGTGTTAGGTATGGTGTTTTGCCTTAGGGGCTGTGGTTTTGTGGCACACTGTTTTTTGTGGTTATGTGATGATTTTGGTGTATTTGTGGGTGTAGGTTGCTTGTGTGTCTGCTTTGGAGGTCTCTGTTGCTTCCGCAGACTTTTATTTAGAGCCTACAAATATGTCTTTTTGTATCTATGTGTGGGGTTAGCAGTTGCATGTATGGTGGGTCTATGTGTAGTAAGTGGTGTGCTGCAGGTTGGTACCTTCTCCTCTTGACTGTCAGTTCCAGTCATGACTGGAGAGAGCTTTGCCTAACGTTTAGCTATGTAAGTGAATCTCTCGCAGATTTTGGTGTCTTGTGGTAGGAGGAGAGGGTTGTCTGTGTACATGAGGCAGTTGAGACATTACCTCAGGATGCCCAAATTCATCAGATGTACAGGAGAACACACTGGGAGCTGGCTCTTGGACATGCCTGAATGGGTTATTCTTATTTACCTGATGGGGTGAGTAATTTGACTGTTCCCTACAAACAACTATTGGGGATCGAGGGGGATCGAGTACTATAGTTTGTTAGTGCTTCTGTCTCTTTTTGGGGCAAGTGCTAGTCTGAAAGTGTTGATTTGAGTGCTAAATCTGGAAAGACTAGCTAGTACTAAGGGAAAAACTGAAGAGCAGACTCAGTGGCGCCGGGGATAGTTTAACCCCAGCTAACCACTGCTGCGCTATGCGCAAAACCACGCAAATGCGTTTTTTATATCAGAAAGATTAAAGAGATAAGAATTAGCCCAAAAAGGCCAATAAAACTACAGTGTCTGGGCAGAAACCACTCCTCCAAGGACAGGTAGGCTGTTCAGAGTTCCCCACTCTCACTGGAGAACAAAGAAACTTCCTTTTTGCCCAAGTAAGGTATGGCCAACACAGAAGCTTAAACACAGTCCAGGTATCAGCAAGTATTTGAAACTGGACTTTTCTAGGTTAGTAAGGCGGGAAAATAGAAATAGTTTTTTTTTTTTCAGGAAGACAGTAGAAACAGGTGAAAAAACAACTTTTACAGTACAGTAATGGCTGTTGCACATGAGTGGGAAGCCAGAGACAATTAAAAAATACAATTTACAGCAAACATGACTTTTTAAAGGTGCAGGCACAAATAAATGCAATTTTCAGTATAAAATGAGTGTTTTGAGAAGCAATAAACACCAGAAAATGAGCGTTTAGGTGGAAATAGCAATAAACAATCAAGAAAACACAAAAATGGTACTTAAACACTCCAAAGTCTCTCCTTTTGTCTCTTTGGCATTGTAGGTCTCTGCAGGACACCTGGGCAGGATCTGCTGAGTTTATACAGATGCAAAAACTGTGAAAATGCGTTTTGTATATCAGAAAGATTAAAGAAATTGAAATTAGCCCAAAATGACTAGTAAAACTACAGTTTCTGGGCAGAAACCACTCCGCCAAGGACAGGTAGGCTGTTCAGAACGCCCCACTCTCACTGGTGAACAAAGAAACTTCCTTTTTGACCAAGTAAGGTATGGCCAACACAGAAGCTTAAACACAGTCCAGGTATCAGCAGGTATCTGAAACTGGACTTTTCTAGCTTAGTAAGGTGGGAAAAATGTCTCACTGTTTGGGAAAAATTAATAGAATGATAATACAGTTTGTATGGTTTCTCAGGAAGAACTTCATACTCAGGGTGGCCTTATTTCTACCGCAAAATTATAGAGTTGGGGGACTTGTGTACATATGCCATATAGTGCAAGCAGTGACTTGCCATTCCTGTCTATCCACTCAGGAACAGAACCTTCCTCTCTGAGCAAGGATCAAGCCGAAATTATCAGGTAGTTGTTCTCATCAGGCAATGCTTAGGTACCATAAGTTCTTCCTGGAGCAGCTAACGAGTTGGTGGGTATTGCAAGTGGCAATTAAGCATTATATAAGTAATTTAATAGTTATCCAAATCTAGATATTAAGAGTAGAAAATTTCCTATTTGGGGTGCACTCCATTTAAATATATGGGATGAGAGAATCTGGTGGGCAGATTAGATGACAGCAGGCATATACCGGTTAGAAAAACTATAACGTTTATTTAAAAGAAGGTTCTGTTTTAAATGTTTTACTCAGTTGTAAAATGAATATGGGCTAATATTAAAGGACTTTTGGAAATATCTAAAAGTTTGACATGCTTTTTTTCACTCCCAATAGGTAGTTACTAGGCATGCAGTACAGAGGACCATTTAGAAGCCTAGACCAAGTTCCTAGTTGCCCTGAGGACTGTTTGGTTAAGTGGCTTGCCCAAAATCAAACACTCAACAAATGAGGGTTGAGGGATTCAAACCCTGTACCACAGCTCACTAAGTGCACCTCAGAGCCTTAACCCTCTATACCAACTGCTTGTCAGAATGCCAGAATGCACTCAATGCCAGAACTCTAAACCTCAAAATGCATGCACTTGAGGCACTCCTCAGTATGAAGAAAATCGATATATGTGCAGTAACAGAAACCTGGTTTAAGGCTCCAGAGAGCACCCCAGCACTACCAGGCTACAACTCATACCATACATTTTGGCCACAGAACCCAAACCAAAATACAAAAGGTGGGGGCGTATCCATATTCATCAAGGATACCCACACCTCCATGTTAGTGGCACAGCACCATGCTTCAGAGATCATCCACGTGCAACTAACAATGGGCAAAACTGCAATTCAAATTGTAGCTTGCTACAGATCACCCACCATGTCCCAGGACCCCAATTCCATGTTTCTGGAAACACTGGGAAACATAAAGGTCCTACAAAATACCCTAACAGTGGGTGATTTCAATTACCCAAAGATTAACTGGGATAACTACTCAAGTACTAACTCCCTTGTCCAACTTTTCCTAGAATTTATAAACTCAAATGCCCTGGTTCAACTGGTCAAAACTCCCACCAGAGGTGACAACATATTGTACCTGGTCATCACCAACATGGACGACCGGTGTTCCACACCGGAGGTCAACCATTCACTGGTTAGATCTGAGCATAAACAAATCACTTTGGATATCCATATTCCGACCCCACCCCCAGACAAGAAAACCACCGTGAAAAACTTTTCAAAAGCAAACTTCACGTTACTTAAGACCGAGGTGGAAAGTTTCAAAGCCCCCATGCTGAAGGATAACACTGTCCAAGCTGCAAAATCCTTTACTAATGCATTCTACAGGCAGCTACAAGAATGCATGGATCGTGCCATCCCAAGCAAAACCAAGACTCACTCCTCCAAGAAAAGGAAACCAGTCTGGTGGACTCCTGCCATAAACAAGCTATATAGAAGGAGGAAACTAATACAGAAAAGAGTAAAATCCCAAGAAGGGAAGACATCCCTGATCAGTACCAGCAAGAAACTACGATCCCTAATAAAATCATCCAAGGCGAGCTTTGAAAGAAAAATTGTCAAGGACTCCAAAGATAACCACAAGGCATTCTTTAGCTATGTCAAGAATCTAAGTGGCAATGCTCAGATCTGCTCAGAGTTAGTGCAGAATGGTACAAAATACACTGAACCGACTGATATTGCCAACATCCTGGCAGAAAGGATCAGCGCAAACATCACCCCCCCCCTCACCCCCAAAAGGGCCCATAACCATACCAAAAGAATGTAGAGTCCCTGAAATCACAGACACTCAGGTTAAAACAGCCCTCTCCAAAGCCAAGAAAACAACATCAATGGGACTGGACAGTGTCCCAGCCTGCATCCTACATGAGCTCAAAGACGAACTAACCCCTCACCTAAACACACTGTTCAAACTCAGCCTCTCCACAGGCTACATACCCATAGAGTGGCACACAGCAACAGTTATTCTGCTCCACAAAGATGGAGCCACAACAGACCCCGGGAACTATTGCCCTATAAGCCTGACTAGCTTGGTCTGCAAGGCTATGTAGCGCATCATCATGGAACTCATTAACAGAGACATTGGAAACCTCCAAACACTGGACCCTACCCAGTTCAGCTTTGTTAAGGGCAGATCATGCCTCCTAAACCTGATGGACTTCTTTGAGACAGTTACCAAGGCTATAGATGAGGGAAAGGTGGTACACACATCCTACCTAGACCTCGCTAAGGCATTTGACACCATTCCCCATTCTGGTAATATAGACAAGCTCACCAGCCTGAACATAAACCCCTACATCACAAGATGGGTTGCCAACTGACTCATGGACAGAACCCACATGGTGAGAGTTGCGGGAGCTAGGTTCGACTCTAAACCGGTTACAAGTGGCGTTCCCCAGAGCTCAGTCCTAGGACCCCTCCTGTTCAGCATATACTTCTCAGAGGTACAGGCAAGCACAGGAGGACTATGGCTGACCAAGTTTGCAGATGACTGCAAACTAGGGGCTATAATTGACTCTCTGGCTGACACAGACATCCTCCAAAAGGGTCTCACTGAGACAGATACCTGGTGTCAAAATCATGGCCTTAAGCTAAATGTCAAAAAGTGCATAGCCATCCCCTTTGGAAAAAACAAAGTACCTACAAACTACCACATAGGTGGTAGTCCCCTAAATACAGAAGACGTAATAAGGGATCTGGGGACCCAAGAAGATAATAATCTCACCTTTGATAATCACATTGCCAAAGTGGTTAGAAAAATCCTTCTACTTGGCCCACCTAATCACAAAAGGGTTTGCATCCAGATCAAAAGAGGTCATTGTGCCCCTCTACCCATCACTCATCAGACCCATCATAGAGTACAAAACCCCATTTGGGATGTACCTTAGAAGACACCTGCAACAGCTGGAAAGACCACAGAAGTACCTCACCAAGAGGATCACTGGCTTCAAACAGATGCCCTATGCAGCTCGACTGAAGAAACTCTGGCTGTACTCGGTTGCATACTGCCTACTCAGAGATGATCTCTGCCTGACATACAAGGCCATGTCCAACCCAGAATTAATGGACATGCTCCACCTAAAGAAAACCTTATCCCCTCAAGACACATGCTCTAAGGATCTAAACCTTGCTACAACAATAAATAGGACATGCTGGAGGGATAGATTCATGTCCCAGAGACTTTCCATGCTTTGGAACAAGATCCCAGTCTACATTAGGCAGAGCTCCCCGCTAACACTCTTCAAAAGAAACCTTGATGAGTGGATGGGAAACAAAGTTTACCTCGGGGATCACTTCAGTGGTGCTGCTGGACAGAGGCACAGGGGACTAATTTAAGGGGGTGGCAAAAGCCAACACATTCTGGCTAGGATTTTAAATGCCTTCGGGCAGATAGCCTAGTACCTACCTATGAACCTATGAACCTATGATGAAACAGTTTTCCAAGCCTTAGCGACAAGGACTAATTTTATGGGGTTATGTACATCAGACCTGTATTTACTCTAAGTTAAACAGCGTAGAACTGCAGCCATCGTCATGCTTAAACGTCACATGGACTCCTTCTCTAATGGACTGGTTGATTATAGTGCATCTTTACAATTACTGATGTTACATACATTGGCCACTTATCAAAGATTGTTGGGTCACCAAATATAGCTGATCTGCAGGGGATATTGGACCAAGGTCAGGATAGTTGATAAAAGGTTTGCTATATCTGGTTCTTGTCATTGTTGTTTGAGAAGGCAAGTAGATGATTTTCACATTTTCTGGGTATGTAAACATGCCAAAGATATCTGGCACATAGTTGTGAACCTAGCTGAAAGGGTTATATGGCGTTTAATTCCTGTAGAGAGTGTACTTTGGTACTGGTTATGTACCTTCAGTGGGCTGATTTAAGTAGGTCTCAGAAACTATGGCTTTTAAAATGATCTGTTATAACGCATCTTTTTATGTTCTACATGGAAGAAACCACAGTGGAATACACTAAGTGGTTGACAAGGATTTTTTAAATGGTATTGCAGATTGATACATGCAGATAATGGTGAAAGAGAGCATCCTAAGAATGGGAGGACAGGAGAACTGGAATGGTCTCTGCATGGTTGGATGATATTAAGCTCATGCCAGTGGTTGTATAATGGCTTAGTTAAACCTTAATCCATATTCCCTGAATCATTTCTCCCTACCCTAATGGCTTAGTTAAACCTTAATCCATATTCCATGAATCATTTCTCCCTACCCTAATGGCTTAGTCAAACCTTAATCCATATTCCCTGAATCATTTCTCCCTACCCTAATGGCTTAGTTAAACCTTAATCCATATTCCCTGAATCATTTCTCCCTACCCCTTTTGACTGCCATCTGGTTCCATATTTGAAATCTATAAGGCTTTAGAAGGCCAGGCTGTGGACAGGCATAAAATGTCATCAATGTTTTATTTTTTCCTTGTTAATGACTGTCTTAATCTGAATTGAAAGAAACTAACAATGCATCTATTAGTTCTTAGAAGATCTGATTAATATTGTTAGGATGTGTTTACACTGTTTCCTTTAGCAATAAAAATAACAATTGTGCTCCCTATAGCTATTTGTCTATATAGTGTCATAGCTTGTAATGATTAACATCATTGTCTTTCTGTGTCCCCTCCCTGTTATGTTTTCCAAGTAGGACATGCTACCCACTTGAACCCTGGTTAATGACACCAGTCTGTAATGCACAGGGAGCTGAAGAAGAGCTCTGTAACACCCCCCCAAGACAATGGCTTCTGCTGCCTTGATGATTTGGGGGGGGGGCCTCAGTACATCCCTGCTAGTGCACGCAGAATGTTCATGATTTTTACAAGCTGCGTAAGATGCTCACACATAAATCTGGTTAGTGATTACCCCAACCAGTGACTGATGGTGGCAGTGCAACTACCTCTGTAGTTTTTCTCACCAGTGACAACAGTGATAGTGGACAGCCGGGTACAGGTCTTATGCAAATGAGGCTTGTCAGCACATAGCTCTATAAATTGCATTGCTGTGCTTCTGTACAGGTGTACCAGTCATCATAGATAGATTTGTACCACATGAATGAACAATAACAACTGCATTTTTGTGGTTGTACATCACTTCTATCTGATACAAAGATGGTGCCTGTCCATTTCTACTCCTTATTCACCAGCTTTTAGGTGCTAAGCAGGTATGTGTGCAGCCTTTTAGCCACCTTAACTGCTGACATCACATTGCAGTGAGTGTGGTTCACACCCTAGGAATCTGTTTCATTCTGATTTGAACCTGGTGACAAAAATTACCATGTGTATTAGAGCTCAGGGCATGTCCCCAAGCTAATGCTTGAAAGAGACATAAATCTTTCTGCACCTATAGCAAACATTATACCAGACCAGGTTGGACTGAGTTGTAGGTGGACCATTTAAAAAAAAATAGACATCTGGTCAGAGTTAGGGGACCAGCTCTCATCCTTAACAGGGATCTCCAGGAATGAAGAGCAGTGTGGGCTCTGGTACAATGGTGTGCAAAAAAGACATCCTTCATGCTGAACGAGAGTCCTTGTAGCACAGTTTGGGTCACCTTTCAGCCTCTTTCCAGACTGCAGCTCTCCAACGAGGAGGTCTTTTGGTATTTGGGCATTCGTCATGTGTGAGACATGGCCCAACCAGCACATATGTCTCTGTTTCAGGAGGGTAGACATGGAGGTGGAGACTGTCCTCTCATGCACTGTGCTGTTGGGGGATCTTGTCCTGCCCTCTCATGCACTGTGCTGTTGGGGGATCTTGTCCTGCCATGAAATGCCAAGTATGCACCTAAGGCAGCACATATGGAATATATTGAGCTGCTGTTCCTGTTTTGAGTGTAGAATCTATATTTCACTGGCATACAGTAATGTACTCAAAACACAGGCTGTGTAAACCTGCACCTTAGTGTGCACAGTGAGTTTATTATTAGCCCATACTCTTTTTGTCAGCCTGGAAAATGTTGTGGTGGCTTTTCCAATGCACTTGTTGACCTTACTATCAAGCAGCAGGTTGTTAGAGATTGCAGAGCTTAGGTACACAAACACATGCACAGCCTCCAATGCATAGTCGCTCACCCTGATTGACAGCTCATTGCCCATATTTTGGCCCATCAACTGGGTCTTCTTTAAACTGACTGTAAGGCCAAATTCCATACATGCATCTGCAAAGCGAGTCATGCTCGCTGTGAGTGAGCCACAAATAGCTGCTTCATCAGCCAACAGTAACGTGATCTAAGCCTCGACGGTTTGACAAGGTTGCCGCACATTCTGGTTCGGAGAAAGATACCCTCTGTAGCAGTTCCAAAAGCAAATTTCAACAGAACTGAAAAGAAGATACCAAACAATGTTGGAGCAAGTACACACCCTTGCATTATTCTACTGAGAATCTTGAAAGGTTCGGATCTAGATCTGTTGTACATGTTGGTCCCATCATCACTACACTAACAAATATGTAAAAAAAAAAAAACTGCAGTTGTTAATGTTTAATAACTATAGACAGTGAAGTATTTGTATTAGTTCAACTTTATGCTCTTTTTTTGTCTTTGCCAACAAGTGTTAATATTGGAAATAACTGCCCCCTCTTTCAAAGCAAGCAGGCATGGTTGGCTCCAAGCACCATAAGTCTTGCTTCCTCAAGAAAAAAAAAATGTAAAAAAATAATAAAAAAAATGAATAAAATTAATACTATTAATAATTATGTAAAATATACATATTAGCATTACACCAATGAGTAGGGCATTACAATGCTTAAATATTGCAAATCTAGAACTACTATAATACCAGGAAATATAACCTGACATATAATACCATACTTATAAATCATTAAAACTTTTTGGAAATGAAAGAAAAATCACTTCATGTAGTAGCCTTGAAATCTTTTAATCCAGCTGTTGAAGTCTTTTAATCCAGCAGTAAAAAATGTCCAACAAGACAACAGTATAAGAAAACTTGAAATAAATTTGAAATAAAATGGACCACTTGTATTTAAGCGCTTTTGTTCATTGTCAAGTTCATTTTACAGTTATTTAACAGTCGAACATCTTCAGAAATACAAAGGTTATCAACTGAACACTGTTTAAATAAAAGCTGCTGCATAATTAATTCTTTATGCAAAGAAGAAGGGAGGGGGGGGATTCTCACCAACAAATCTACTTAAAGATGCATTTTACATTAAGATTACCATTAAGCCCAGGGGGCGTGTCCGCTTGCAGTTTAGCCTGCCATCTAAGCTCCTTAACTTTTAGCTGGAGGTTCCCTTCTCTGCAGATCAAGGAAACACTGTCGAACACTAGAAATGTAAAAGTGGTGCAAGAAGGGTTGGTTAGCTTGTATTTAGCTATAACATTCTTTTCATCACCTTTTCTTATGGCCTGGTGATGTTCCTTGATTCAGTCGCTGAGCTTCTTAATAGTTTTGCCAACACAGAATGCCCCACAGTGACTGCAAATGGCAAGGTATACTATGCAAGTTGAATTACAATCAAATGTTTCTGAAAAATGAATTTCTTGTCTAGGAGTCTGTAAGGTGAAACAGTCTCCACTTGCAATGTACTGGCAGCAAACACATTTCCCAGAACAAAGCATACCAACTGAAGAGGGAGGTGTGGTTAAATTTGTTGGTGTCCAACCTTTTGGCTTGCCAGGGCCACATTGAGTGAACAGAAATTGTCTTGGGGCCGCATATAAAATATATTATATAGTTAACTCTTTCACTGCCACAGGACACCAAAGTCGACCTCCTGGCTGTACTGTAGGTGCATTCGAACAATTAATAAATGTAATAAGTGCCTAATATTTGCTTAAAATTCTAATTCTCATTCTGATTTTAATTCTCTAATTTAACAGTTAACGCTAACATCTTAGTTAATATATAGATTTTTTTACAAATAAAGAGAAATTCACTACAGCACTAGCATTTCTCACTGGGAAAACCACTCCAGCAGTCCATCTGCATACAATGTCAACATTAGCAGTCCTACAATACTATAATCCACAAAAATAAGCCAACAAATTTGCAATAAAGTAAAGAATTCGCATCACTGACTTAATAAAACAATTCTGAATAAGCTACAAGAGGGTCTCATCCAAACAAATGACTGGTGCCAGAAACATGGCCTCAAGCTAAATGCCAAAAAATGCACAATCATCCCCTTTGAGTAGAGTGATGTCCCCACAAATTATCACATTAATAACAATGTTGTAAGCACACAATCAGTCGTGAGGTGCTTGGGCACCCAGGTTGATAGAAACCTGACTTTGGACCACCACTTTGTCTCCGTTGTACGGAAAGCTTTTTACATGGCCCACCTCATTAGTAAGGG
>NC_056737.1:1076305958-1076318458 GCF_019279795.1 Protopterus annectens
AATGAAGTACCTTCAGATGGAACGTTATGGTGAGTACAATGAAACTTTTGGCATGGATACTCGGAGCTGCTCATTATTTGGTGACTTTGCTACTGATTGCAGAGAATTTGCTTTTCACCTGGAGAATCCACTAAGCAAAGACAAAAATAATTATTTTTTTGCACTTCTCATATATACTGTGACTGTACTTTAGCAATTTCTTAATCTATTTACAGTTATATTTGCACTTTATAGCTTAAAAAGCTGTACTGTCTACTGCTGCTTTAAGTAGTTACTTGTACTGTATTACACTTTAACTGTTAGTTGTAGGGCTATTGTAGCTAGTTCATGTGGTCTTGTTACACTTGGGCTCCAAACCAGCTATTCTATATTAAGAAAGTGTTTTTCTTCACCCTTGTGGCAAGTGTGCTAATCTAACCTGTCTGAGTTGGGGATTGCTGGTGAACTGCTTGTTGTGTGCTTTCCTGATTGGTAGGTAGCTTAAAACATGTTTCTCTTTGCTCGTACTTAAGCCTTGCATTTGCACCAGCTTTGGCATAGATACTTGGAGCTCATCATTTGGCAACTTTGCTACTGATTTCTGAGAATCTCCTTTTCACCTGAATAATCCAAAAATAAGTATTTCTTGCACTTCTCATATATACTGTAACTACTTTAGAAATTTATTAAGCTATTTGCTGTTATATTTGCACTTTATAGCAAAAACGCTGTAGTGCCTACTTCTGATTTAAGTAGCTAATTGCACTGTATTACATTGTATCTGTTAGTTGTACAGCTGTTGTAGCTACTTCATGTGGTCTTGTTACACTTGGGCTCCAACCTAGCTATTTTATATTAAGAAGGTATTTTTCTGCACCCTTGTGGCAGAAGTGTGCTGATCTAACCTGTCTTGAGTTGGGGATTGCTGGTGAAAGGCTTATTGTGAGCTTTCCTGATTAGTAGGTAGCTTAAAACTTGTTTCTCTTTGCTTGTATTTAAGCCTCACATTTGTGCAGTGCTGCTCTTTGCTCAGTTGCAGTTAGCAGTACCCTGTATAGACTCAAAAGTCTTGAAGGTCAGGTTTTTCCCTAAACAGCTGTCAGTGAAACCCTTCCAAGCTTTTCTGCTGCTCTAGGAGCAACTCAGTTACGCACTGAGCAGTGTTGCCTTATTGATCAACCTTAGCCTACACAAAGTATAGATTCCTCTTGTAGTCTCAATGCTATCAGCACAATCCTGTCAAATTAGCCCATTCCCTTCCCTAATAAAACATCCAGGTAAGAGCCCGCTATTATGAATGGCAGTTTCCCATCATCTCTCTGGTCAGCTTGCTAGACATGGTCATCCTGAGGTAATGCAGCAATTGTCTCATATATACTTACTCCTTAAACAAGCAAATGCTTTATGTGAGAGATGTAGTTACACTATGAAATCGGCGGCAAGACTGTCGCATAAGGACAAATCGAATGCCAAACAGGTTGTCAGCACACGCACACTTCCCACACTAAATAAGGAAAACACACATAAACCCACATATGTGAAAGTATGCACTAGTAACTTACCAAAAGACCAGAGGCATCCAAAACCAAAACCCCTTACACTAATAACAATGCACAACCACAACACATAACACACATGCCAGTGTGTCTCAACAAATAAACCCATAAGGTGTAACACCACAAAACCTAATGTATTGGTCATAGGTGACTCCATTGTGAGAAACACGGATGTTCCCCTCACCAGGCTGGATAAGGAGTGGGTTACGGATAGCTGCCTGTCAGATACCAGAACCTGTCAAGTCACTCAGCCACAAGCACCAGTATGACTCCATCATAGTCCATGTGTGGGTGAATGACATGAGATGTACCTCACTGGACTATATGAAGAAAAACATGACTGATCTCTCAGATTATGTGTCACAGGCAGGTATAAGCATAGCCTTAAGCATCATACTGCCTTTTCCAAGGAGGATGCCACAATACAAACAAAAAATGATTGACTTTAACAATTGGCTTGGCTTCTGGTGTTAGTCCAAGGGGATCCAATATCTGTCAGCTTGAGAAGACATGGTCAACAGGCCAAGCTACTATGTGAGAGATGGTCTGCACCTGTCTCCTCTAGGCTTTTGGATATTGGCAAAGGTATTAGCCACCCCTATTGTTTCTTTTTTAGGCAGTGTCCAAATAACCAACATAACAAAATCCTCTCTAGATAAACTCAAGGTACAGCTGCTTAATGCTGGAAGTCAAAACAAGAAACTATACTGCCTGGAAGCAGCTCATCACTTTGGAAGATTCTGACGTCTGTGCAATCATCAAGACATGGTTCAAAGGTATGGAAAGTACCCTGGCCATGCAGAGTTACACTGCCTTCCATATGTTCAGATCACAAACTGATCATGAAAGAACCAAAGGAGGAGGTATATCCATCTTCATTAAGGATAAGTACTCCTCGAGACTAGTTAAAAATATGACTTTCTTGAGTTACTCCATGTCCAGTTAACTATAGGCAAAGCCCCTTAATACATCATAGCTAGCTATAGACCCCCCACCATGAAACAGAAAAGCATACAGCATACCTGGACTTACTGGAGTCATTTGCCATGCAACTTAAAACCTTACTCATGGGTGATTTTAATTATCCTACAATTGGCTGAGAAATGTACATGACCACAAACATGCTGTCTCAGAGATTTTTAGACTTTGTCAGTGCAAATAGTCTGGAACAGCTAGTTAGCACACCCACAAGAGGCTCAAATGTCCTGGACGTAGTACTCACTAACATATGAGAGCACCGCCCCCACTGTGTTATGTCCTCCCTGGTAAGATCAGACAATAAATACGTTTCTTTTGATGTAATTAAAAGACTATACACCCCAACAAGCTCAAAAACGCTTAAGACTTTTTCAAATACAAACTACCTCCTACTAAGTAATGGTATAAGAAGTTTCAAAGCCTCCTCAAATGCAGATAACATGGATTATAGCAATAACCGATGATGTCAGTGTGGTATATTGAAGATTTAGCCATGGGTGGTGTGGTTTAATCATGAGAGCGAAGCCTGAATGATTAAATAAAGCCAACCATGGGTAAATCTTCACTATACCACACCATGGAATTAGTTTTTGGTATTATACAATGACATTATTTATGAAAAAAATACTTACTTTTCTTAAATAATGTCTTTGTATAACAGCGCCAAGGTGCACTTCCCACATTTTCTCTGGTATCCTGGGGCTTTCCTGATGTACTGGGCATGCGTATGGAACTTGCGTAAAGGAAACAATGGAGAAGGGAAGGGATCTCCGTTGCTTTTTTTTTTTTTTTTTAATTTAATTAAGAAAAAAGAAACTGGGAGACATTTAACATTAGGAAGGGAAGAGACAGGACATAGAAAATGAACTTTGAAATTCGTTTCCCTTTTTTTTTTTCCCAAATTTTAAAATTTTTTTTTTAAAAATTTAAAAAAAAAAATTTAAAATTTAAATCAGAAAATTTGGGGGAAAAAGCTTGGGGGATTTTCCTTGGGGGTTTAATCAAAACCGAAGTTAAAAAAAAACCCCAAATTTTTTTTTATAAAACCCAGGAAAAAGGGGAAACAATCTTTTTTGGGGTTTTACAAATTTTTTTTAAAATACCCCACATTTTTTTAGGCCCCCTAAAAACTCATTTTCCCCCTTTAAAAAAAAAGTTTTTTTTTTAAAATTTTTTAAAAGAAAAAAAATTTTGGGGAAATTTTCCTAAAGGGGGAAAACTGAAAAAAATTTTCAAATTTTTAGTTTTGATAAAATGAATTTAAACAAAACCCTGTTCTGATTTTTTGTTATAAAATAAAAAAAAAAAAATTTTAAAAAATACTTAGGGGTTTTTGGAAACTTTTCAAATTTGGTTTATTTTTAAAAATCATACTAAAAAAAAAAAAATTTAAAAAAAATTTCAATCAAAAACCGTTTATTAAAAAAAATGTTTTTTAAAACCCAAAATTAAAAAAATTTTAAAAACTTTAATTAATTGGAAAAAATCCTTTGGGAAAACCCCTAAAAAAATATTCCCTGAAAAATTCCCCCAATCTTGTAGGGGTTTCCTTTTTATATTTAAAATGAAAATTTTTTTTTTTTTAAAAAAAAAACCGGGGGAAAAACTTTTTAAAAAAGACAAAAAAAAAAATATCAAAAAAATTTTGTTTTTAATTTAACTTTTCTGCCATGTTTTTTTTAAATTTTTTTTTAAAAAAAAAAAATTTTTTCAAAATTTTTTAAAAACCTAACCGGTTTTTATTTTTCATCCGGGCTCACCCTAAAAAAAATATTTTTTAAAAAAGTTCCTCCTTTTTTGTTCTTTTTAAAGTTTTAATATTTTTTGCTAATAATCCTTTTAAAAGTTTTAATTGAAATATTTTGGTGGTTCAACCACTTTTAAAATTTTTTATTTATAGGAAAATTAATTTATTGAAATTTTTAAATTTTTTTTGTAAAAGAAAAAATTAAAAAACCCAAACCCATTTATTTAATGTCCAAAAAACCCTTTTAAATTTTTTTATTTGGGTTCTTTAAATTTAAAAATTTAAAAATTTTTAAATTTTTCCTTTTAAAACTTTTTAAAATTTAACTTTTTACCCTTGGTTTATCAATTTTTTTTCTTTTTTTTAAAAAATTTTAAAAATTTGTTTTCTATTCTTTTTGTAATGATTTTAACAAATTTTTAAAAAAATATAAACCCCTTTTCATTTTTTTCATATTTTATACGGTAGTTAAACCTTTTTGTTTCATTTATTTGGAATGATTTTTTTTGGTTCCATTATAAAATTTTAAAAATAGCAGGGTTTTTTCCATATTTGCCTTTTTCCAAAATTTTTTAAAACTAAAATTTTCCTTTTTAAATTTTTTATATTAATTTTTTTCATTTTTCAAGAAGGGTTTTTTCCAATTCAATTTTAAATTTTTTGACAATCCATTTTTAAAAAGTTTATAAAACCTTTTGGTAAAAAAAAATTTTATTATTTTTTAAATTTCAATAGGTTTTTTATAAAAATTGTTTTCTTTTTGCACATGCCCATGGTCCCCTTTTAAAGCTTTTTTAAAATTTGGTTTCTTTTTAAAATAATTTTTTTTCAAATTTTCCCAAAGTTTAAATTCACTTCTAACCCATTTAATTTTTCTAAACTTAATATTATTTTTAAATTTTTAATAGGGTTTGGAACTTATTTCAGGAGGTTTAATTTGTAAATTTGGGGGTTTAGTTGTGATTCCAAAATTTCTAACTGGGGGGGCCCTTTTTATGCTTTTTATTTTAATGATAAAAAATTTCTATAAAAATATACAATTTTTGTCAAATTTTCAATCTAAATGTATTTAACATTTCAAAGGTTTTTTCACCTATTGTAAAAATAACGGTACAAAATTATTATTATTCATTTAAAATTCAATATTAATTCCCCCACCCCTTTTCGCTTAAAATCTACATTTCTATTCAAGTATTGTATTTTTTGATTCCTTTTTTAAAAAATAACTTTTTGTCCTTTTTCTTTTAAACATGGAAAAAATTTCAATCCTAAAAAAGTAATAGAATTAGGGGGTTAAATTTTTTTCCCTTTTAAGAGCAGTTTTTTAAACAAAAAGGATTTGTTCTTTTATTTACAGAAAAAAAAATTTTGGGGCCGTTTTTGAAAACTTTAGCATTTGATTTCAAAATTTTTGCCCGGGGGAAAACAAAACCTTTGTTGTCATACTTTCTTAAAATCAGAGTGAAAATTAAAAAAAAAAATTTAATGTTTCCTTTGTTCTAATTTTTCCCCAAATTTTTTGCCCCCCTTCCCCCTGCTGGAATTGGGGTCCTTTTTAAAACTTTAAAACGTAATATTAAAATTTCAATATAGTGTTTTTTGGCTCTCCTTTGTAACTTTTTTAAATTTTGGGGTTAAAAAAGATAAGAGACCCATTCTGAAGAAAGAAACCCATATTGGGTAGTGGTTAATTGTGTTTTTAGGGTTTATTACATACATTATTCATTATTTCCCCGATTAAGTTCAAATTCCCAAAAAAAATTTTCCAAACCAATTTTAAGTTCAGATTTTCATTTGCAGAATTAGAAAGCCTTGTATACATCATTAAGTTTAGTAACGGGTTTTACTTTTTTTTTTTAAACCCTAGGGTTTCTCCCTTCCTTTGTAAATTTAATTTTTTCCCTTTTCAATGGGCTCTTTTTTGAAGGGGTTAATTGTTGCCATTTGGGGATCGGGATCCCTTCTTGTCGGCTGGACACCCACCCCGCGGTGAAAAAGGGGCAGTAGATTTTTTCTCTGAAAGGGACCTTAATTTGAAAAGTTGCCCCAAGTTAAATTATAAATTTGCTACTCATTTTATTCATTTTGGGGCTTCCTTGATTAAAAAGTTCAAAAAAATTATCGGGGGGAATAAATTCCAACAGGATCATAAATTTCTTTAAAACCTTAAAATTTTAATTTTCCCAGTATATTGGGGAAAAAAAAACGGAAACCAAATTAAGAAGAAGCAGTCATAAATTAGAAAATAAAATGTCATTAATTAAAAATATAATTCCACGTGAAAAAATTTTTTTTTTTGTAAAAAAACGTTTCAGGACTGAAAGTGTTCATCTTTAAAATTTCAAAATGCCCTTTTTAATAGTGGATCCAAAATCCGGGCTTAAAAGCAATTAAAATTTTCAAAAAACCTTTTGAATTTAAAAGGTCATTTCCTTTAAAAACTCCTTAATCTTATTTCCTTTGGGTTTTAAAAATTTTTAAATTCTAAATATCCCAAGTTCAAAAAATTTAGTGGTATAAAGATAAAATTATAAAATAAACCTGGATAATCATTAATTATGGCTAAGCCAAAATTTAACAAAAAAAAATTTTTAGAAAAACATATAAACAAAAAATAAATTTAAATATATTTTTAAAAACCCAATAAACCTCGATAAAACAGAAAATTTTTTTAAAAAAAATTAAAAACTCAAATTTGCTTTTGTACAATCTTAAGCCCTTTAGGGCCCCCAAAAAAAAAAATCCATTTCCCCGGTTAAAGTCCTATTACCTTTTTGATATAGGGAAATCTTTAAAGAAATTTTGGGGGAAAAACATCCTAAAAACATTTTATGTTATTTTCCCAAATTTTTAATAAACTATTTATATCCTGACCTAGTTTTATGCCTAAGTACATTAATTTTTTCCCAAATAATTTTTTTTTTTGGGTTTCCACATTTAAAAATTTAAAATTAAGTTTAATTTTCATATCCCTGCCAAAATGATAATATATATTTCACATAAAATTCCCTTAAAATTATTTAAATTTCCCAAAGGGTTTTTAAATTTCTTTTTATAATAATCTTTTTTTTGGGACATTTGCTTATCGGTGGTTTATCCCATTTTTAAATCTTTTTAAATTAAAATTCCAGTTTTATTGAAAATGCTTTTTTTTAAATTTTGGAAATTTTGTATTTTTATTTGCCTATAGGTTTTTTATAATGCCGGAACCCCTTTTATGTCACCGGGGGGTTCATAACTTTATTTTTTGCTGATTTTGACTATTTGGATCCCCTTTTAAAAGCATTAAATTTTAAAAAATTTGCATGTTTTATTTGGCTCACTGCTTTTTTTTGGGTTACTAGCCAGTTTTTAAAATTTTAAAAATAGGGGGGGGGTCATCCTATGAGTAAAATCCCATTTTTCCAAAAGGGTTTTCTAAAAATTTTAAAAATTTCCCAATTTTTTTTATTTTTTCCATATTAACCTTTTATGGGCATTGAAAAACAAAGGGAATGGTATTATTCCAATTCAATAAATAAAAGGACTCCATTATTAAAAGGGTAAAATGTCTCCACAAATTGTAATAAAAAACTTCTACAAATTTTTATTTTTAAAGATAGGTTTTTCCCTTTTTTTAATTATTAAATTTGCACGGGGTGCCCATGGTACCCCCTTTTTTTAAGCCCTTATTTGGGAAAAAATTTAAGGGTTCAATCTTGGACATAAAATTTTCTTTTGATAACCAGGGTGAAATTTCAGTTCTACTCCAAAGTAGGGGATTTTAAAAGTTTTTAACAAAGTACCTATTCAAAATTCATTTTAACCCAGTATTTTTTAAACTTAATAGTGAATTTTTTTTAAAATTTTTGGGGAAATTTTATTATGACCTTTTAAATTTTAAACTGGAGGCTTCTATTCCCCTTTTAAAGAAATATCCAATTTGGGGGGGGCCCCCTTTATGATTTTCATTTAAGATAATGGTTCTTAAAAAATCATAAATTTTTGCTATACATTTGCACAGGGGTAAATGTACCAAATTTTTATAAATTATTTCAGATTATATTAAAAAACATTATAATACATATATTAATGTCTTTAAAAAATCCATTTCCCCCCACCCCTTTACAGCTTCTAAAATCTTTTATCTTAATGGGATCTAATATTTTTTGTGACATATGTTTAAAATAATTTTTTTCCTTTTTTTTTTTTTTAAATAATTTTAAAGGGGAAAATCAAAAATTTTAAGGGGCCCTTTGAAACAAAAAAGGTTTTTTAGATTTTGGGTTTTTTAGAACAGTTTTAAAATATCAAAATTCACCCCCGGGGTAAACGAAAGATTTTTTAAGTACTACATTCAATTATAATAGAAAAAACATTGAAAATAAAAACAGTTTCTTCCCTGTTCTAAATTGTCTTTTTTTTTTTTTCCCCCTTTCTCACCTTCGCTGTTTTAAAACATTAAAAAATCATACATAGGGGAGCAATATTCTTTGATCCTTTTTTTCTTTTTGTTTTTTTAAATTGCTGGTTAACAAGAGGAAGAGGTAAAGATTTTTTGAAAAAGCCCCTTTGGTATTTTTTCAATTAGGCATTATTTAGTTTCCCTATCAATAATTTTCAGGTTTCATTTAACTTTCCATTATAGAAATAAAAGTTCCGCCCGGAAGTTTTACAGCCTTTTTATTTTTATTTTCATTGTTCAGCATTACGTGAAATAGGATAACATTAAGTTTTCTGTTCCAATTTTTGTCCAATTTTGCTCCCTTCCTTTGCAATTTTCTTTTAGGGAAAAATAAAATGATGCCAAATTTTGGGCCCAAATCGGGTTTAAGGTTTTTGCCTCTTCGTGGGCTCGGGTGTTTTTCCCCAACTCGGTGAAAGGCAAGAGCTGAAGACTTTAAAAGCACACTGATTTTTTTGAAAAAGGGGTGTGAATTTAAAAAGTTGCTCTCCAATTAAAATTCCATAAAATCTTCTATTCTATTGTTATTACCTCGGGAAATTATTGAACAAATTTAAATAAAGTTTCCCTTTGGTTAGTTCCTTCTGGCATACTGGAATTTGTGAAAACCATTCTTTTTAATTTTTATGGCGTGTATTAAAAATAAAAAAAAGGCCCAAAATTACCCCAAAACCTTTCCCCAAAAGTTGAAAATAAAATGATAGTTAATACTCCAAGTCAGAAAAAAGAAAAATTTTTTTGATAAAAAAGCCAACTGGACAACCCCCTTCACGGAAATTTTTTAAAAAGACCCATTTTTTTAAAGGACCAATTTAAAAATTTTTGGGTTAAAAGTCTAATTCTTTAATTGCAATTTCCATTTGGGTAATTCCCTTTTGGAAATACTTTTAAAAAACCCCTTTAATTTTTTTCCCTTGGTAAAATGAATTTAAATTCTGAAATCAATGAAAAAACTTTGGGGTATAAAATCAATTTTAAAAAAATAAATCCTGATAAATCAGAATAAGGAACCAAATAAAACAAAAAAAAAAAGGGTTTTTAGATTTAAATTCATATATAACAAAATAAAATTAAAAATAACACCCAAAAAATTTTTTGTAAAAACTTTTGATTTTTTTCCTAAAATTAAAAATTCTTAAAATGCTTTTATATAAGTGCTTATTATCCGGGCCCTTTTCCCCTAATTAAAATTTTTAGCTAAAATTCCAAATCCATTAGTTCCCTTCTTTTAAATTCTTAATTTTAAAAATTTAAACAAGGGAATAAATAATACATGTCTAAACTTTTGATGTTCATTTCCAATATATAAAATTTTTAGGTGACTCTAGTATGTTGCAGCCTTTTATACTTTAATTTTTTAAAAATGATTTTTTTTTCTCCTTTGGGGCATGACAAAATGATTTATTTTTCATATTCTCATATAATTATAATTCTCATTTTTTAATAAAATTCCCCCTTAAAATTGTTTTTTCCAAGGTTTTTTAATTTTTCTCTTTGCTAATAATTTTTAATTTCAGTTGAATTCAAGGGGGATTCCCTCCCTTTTTCTTTTTTTATATGAATTCCTTTTTAAAAAATTTTTTTAATTTATTTTACATCTTGTAATTTGTGATTTTATCTTCCTATCCCATTTTTTTAAAAGCCCAATAGCCCGTTTTGTCCCCTTTTTAACATTATTTTTTGCATGTTTTTTGTAATATTTGGTCCCCTGTCCTTAAAATTTTTAAAATTTAGCAGCTTTTCTACCCTTTGGCTCATCTTTTTTTTTACTACCATTTGTTTTTTAAACTTTTTGGGAAAAAATTTAATTCTATGTAAAAGATTTTTAACTTTTCTAAAACTTAGTCCACCCCCTTTATTTTTTTTATTTTTAAACCCATTTAAACCCTTATTCATGGGGCTTCATTTTTAAAATAAAAGGGGTTTATTATTACTCAAAAAATGAGCAATATTGCCTTTCCAAAAATAAAATTTTCCCAAAACCCCTTTAAAAAAAATAACTTGTCTAAATTTTATTTTGAATGTTTTCTTTCCCATTTAATGTAATTCTTAAAATTTCAAAGGGTCCCAGGTCCCCCATTTTTATGATTTCTTGGTAAAAAAATTTAATTGAGTATAATCAAAAAATACTTAAATAAACGGGTTTTTTTTATACCCATCCAGGGGTTAAAGCTTCAAATTTCTATAAATTTTGGGGTTCTTGTAAAAGTTCCCTTTAATCTAAATGCCAATAGGTTAAAATTCACCCCCCTTTGGGCAAAACCCAATTGTTATAAATTTTTTGGGGGGGAATTTATTATCAACAATTTTAATTTTTAAACTGTGGGTTTATTCCCATGTTGGAAATAGGGTCAACGGTTTACCCCATCTTTTTGGGACCCCCTTAAGATAATAAAAGGCCAATATTCTACAATTTTTTCAACATTTAAATAATCTAAATGTTTTAAAATTTAATTTATGGTTAATTTATCTTTTGACATTAAATGCATGTTCCATGCCATATTAACTTTGAAAAATTGAACCTTAATATCCCCCCCCCTTTTATAGGGTTAAAACTCATTTCAATTCATAATTGCTACTTTTTTGGTTTTCAAGTTTAAAATAATTTTTTCCTTTTTTTTATAATATGATAAGAAAAAATTACATATAAAAAACATCAATAGACTTATTTTAAAATGTCTTTTTTTTAAAACATATTTTTAACAAAACTTATGTTCATATTACTTTCATCAAAAATAAAAGTTTGGGGCCATTTTTAAAAAATTTACATTATAAATACTTTGCCCAAAATAAAGAAAGTTTTTAATACATCTTAGACAGTCAATGAGTGAAACTTGGAAAAAAAATTCTTTTCTTTTCCTTTTAAATTTGCTAGTTTTTTTTTTTCCCCCGGGGAAGTCGGGCCTTTTTTAAAGGAACGGGAGTTTAAAATCAGAAATTTGGGGCAAAAGGTAGAGGCCCTTTGGTTGGTCCTTTTTAACTTTTTTCAAATTCTCAACAAAGAGCATGAAGAACCATTCGGGGCCCCATTGGATATTTTTTTCTTTGTGCTTTTTTAGGGGGCTCTTTTAACCGATTTTTTCGATTACTATGCCAATATTCAAAAAAATATTTTGCCCCGGGCTTCTTTTTTTATTTTTATTTTTTGTTCAGCAAGAGAAAGTCACTTTGAAGCACAAAATTTGAAAAAGGTGTTCCTTTTATATTTAAAAATATGGTTAGCTCCCCTTAAACTTTTCAATTAATTACCCCGGTTAAAATTAAATATATCTCAAATATTGTTCCCAAAGATCATTAAGTTTTACTTTTGGGGTCTGTTCTCCTATCGGAGAAGCCCCGATGCCCAATATTTAAAAGCAGGCCTAATTTTTTTCCCAAAGGAGCCTTAATTTGTAAAATTTTCCCCAAAGTTAAATTTCCCCATAGAATTTTATATTTTTTTTGGGGGTATTCCCTCTGGGGAAACTTTTGTTTCAAAGTTCAAAAGAAACATTTTGGAATTTAACTTAATTTCAGGCCCTAAATTTTTTTGGAAACCTTAATAAATTTTAAAGTTTTACCAAAATTTCCCGGAAAAAAACCAAAGGAACCTTAAAAAAAGAAAATTAAAATAAATTCACAAAAAAAATTTTTATTTAAAAACAATTTATGAAGTTCCCCAAAATTTTTTTTAAAACCAAAAAAAAAAAATTAAACCACCCAAATCTAATTTTTCATTTAAAAATTCCAAAAAAAAATTTTTAAAAACCCCACCAAAGTTTTAATATTCAATTTCCCCAAATTTTTAAAATTTAAT